>NW_026606817.1:25000-222500 GCF_029890125.1 Rhinichthys klamathensis goyatoka | reverse complement strand
AAATTCGCAATTCTGAGATCTTTTCTCAGAATTGTGAGATATAAACATGAAATTCAAAAAAATTAAAAAAAAATTAGATAAAAAGTCAGAATTTTGAGATTAAATGTCAGAATTGTGAGATAAAAATTGTGAGATCTGGTGTGTGTGTCTTGGCGCAGGTCCTTCATTAGATCTGGAGTGTGTGTGTGTGTGTGTTTGTGTGTCCAGGCGCAGGTCCTTCATCAGATCTGGATACCAAACCATTTAGTGCTTTGTAAGTAATCAATATTTTAAAATGTATACAGTGTTTAATAGGCAGCCAATGCAGTGTTGACAGAACCGGGCTACTATGGTCATACTTCCTGGTTCTGGTAAGAACTCGAGCTTCTGCATTTTGGACCAGCTGTAGTTTGTTTATTAAGCGTGCAGGGCAACCACCCAGTAGAGCATTACAGTAATCTAGCCTTGATGTCATGAACGCATGAACTAATTGTTCCGCATTCGTCAATGAGAGCATATGGCGTAATTTAGATATATTTTTAAGATGGAAAGTGTGGTTTTACAGATACTAGACACGTGACTTTCAAATGAAAGATTGGTATCAAAGAGCACACACACACACACACACACACACACACACACACACACACACAGGTTCCTAACCGACGACGAAGACTTGACAGAGCAGCCATCAAGTGTTAGACAGTATTCTAGGTTATTACATGAGGACGTTTTTTGTCCAATAATTAGAATCTCTGTTTTTTCAGAATTTAGTCGTAGGAAATTACTAGTTATCCAATTTTTTATATCAGCTGCATTCCGTTAATTTTGTGAATTGGTAAGTTTCGTCGAGGCGTGAAGAAATATACAGCTGAGTATCATCGGCATAACAGTGAAAACTAATGCCATGCTTCCTAATGATATCTCCCAAGGGTAGCATGTACAGAGTGAACAGCAGCGGTCCTAGTACTGAGCCTTGTGGTACGCCATACTGAACTTGTGATCGATAAGACATCTCTTCATTTACTGCCAAACTGATAACGGTCAGATAAGTATGATTTAAACCATGCTAATGCAATTCCACTAATGCCAACATAATTTTTGAGTCTATTTAAAAGAATGTTGTGGTCAATGGTGTCAAATGCAGCACTAAGATCGAGTAACACTAATAGAGAGATACAACCACGATCGGATGATAAGAGCAAATCATTTGTGACTCTAATGAGAGCGGTCTCAGTGCTATGGTACGGTCTAAATCCGGACTGAAGATCCTCGCAGATATCATTTCTTTCTAGAAAGGAACACAGTTGTGAAGATACTGCTTTTTCTAGTATCTTTGACAGAAAAGGCAGATTCGAGATCGGCCTGTAATTGACTAATTTTGTATGATTAAGTTGCGGTTTTTTAAAAATAGCCAGCTTAAAAGTTTTCGGTACATATCCTAGAGACAACTATGAATTAATGATATTGAGTAGAGTATCTATGACCTCTGGAAGCATCTCTTTCAGTAGCTTAGTCGGTATAGGGTCTAACATACATGTTGTTGATTTAGATGATTTAACGAGTTTAGAAAATTCTTCCTCTCCTATAACAATGAATGAATCGCATTTTTCCTCAGGGAGACTACAATGCACTGTCTGATGCGATACTGTGGTAGATGGTTGCATAGTTATAATTTTCTCCCTGATATTATCGATCTTATAAGTGAAGGTCATAAAGTCATTACTGCTGCATTGCTTGGACACTTCTGGGGTTGAATCTTTAATTTTCGTTAGTTTAGCCACTGTTTCAAATAAATTCCTAGGATTATGTTTATTTTCTTCTAATAGGGTTGAAAAATAAGCAGATCTAGCAGCTTTTAAAGCCTCTCTGTATGCAATCGAGCTCTCTTTCCATGAAATGCGAAATACCTCTATTTCAGTTTTCTTCCAGGTGCGCTCCATTTTTTTTTTTTTAACAGAGTCATGTGATCGCAGTTGGAGTTGACATCATTCGCCACCGTTGCTTTTTCAGTGACGTACGACTCGCATTGACGGGAATACCCCATCTGTCCGCTTACAGGGCAGATTCATGTGAATGAATGGACTGCGAGGAATGCATCAGGACACACAGAAAAACCTAGAAATGCTCAAAATTCAAACTAAAAATACCAAAAAATTATGTGATGTATGTGAATGCACACTGAAGAGAAACTGCCTTTAGGACCCAGCGGAACAGCTCCTCTGCTCCATATAGATGTTATTCGATCTGCGTCATCAATGTTTGCGGCGGCCATATTGTTGACATAGAAACCACGGCAACTGTCAGTCTGTCAATAGCTTGTTTTCATATGACGTCACGCCACTGCGTTGCCATGGCGCGAAATGCAAATGGAGGGCAGGAAGTGATTTGCTGTATTTAGAAAGCACTATAACAAACTCAAAATGCCTATGTTTTGCATCGTTTATGGTTACTTAAATCGATCAAACCACGAGGAGTTTTTATCGTGTACCAAAAGTTGTTGTTCATAAGGGGGGAAAATTAAAGAAATTGACTGAAAAACTCCGTGAAAACGGCTTGCAAACTTACGTCTGCGGTCGGGAGGAGCCGGATGGGAAAATGCCCGTGTGTGCAGTGATCACTTCGTCAAAGGTGAGTTAATACAACTTAAGTGGCTATGTTTGTGTAACGTGTAACGTTTCCGAACTTTGTAAAGTCAAAGTATGTCTGTAAGACAATGTAGTTGCTGATATCTACCGCCTCGATGTCAGGAAAATCTTTCAATTCAGTTGAAAAATCGCTCCTCTTCATAACGCAAGGATCACGTCCAACATATGTTTGATTTTTTGTTTATATCTTTCTCTTGTAATAGCGTGTAAAGTAGTACAGTACGGACTTTCCTCCATCTCGTCCATTGCGCTCTTCACTCCCTGCCCTCCATCTGAATTTCGCGCGTCATCATAATCACGTGACTGAAACCCAGCTATAGACAAGCGAGGCAGCGTCGCAATTATCCATGGTATTATCACTGTATTTTTTTTAAAACAGCGTGATGGTGTCTTGTGTAATACACGGCTGTTCTAACAACAGCAATAAGAACCCCGGAGTTAGTTTTTATGATTGCAATAAGTTACCGACTGTTCCCATCATTTTACCACAGGTTTCACACACAATCCGTGTGCAATGCGTGTGCAGTATACGGTACAGAAGCAGGACGCGCTATAGTGCTTTATATGCTGCGTTTGCAGTGCGTAACTGATCCGCGGCTATACCACAAACATTATTTTAACACATACTCACTATTTCAACAACGTAAGCCAATTATTCCATGCATTACTTCTATATATTAAGTTGCTCAAGCAAGTGGTCAAATATGTAACCATGTACTTATATTAAAATCGCAAACATTTTAAATGAAAACTTAAAATTGACAAAAACAACCGACTCTCATGCCTTTTCTTTGCATTTACATTTTAATACAACAAATCTTGCATGTCACAAAGAACTTGTTTTTCCACCTCCACGAATGAAACGAGTGTCTTTCATTATGTTGCCTTGTTGAGGTACATTGTTTGTATACGGATACTGTATGAACGAGATCGTTATAAACATCCGGATAAGTTACGGCTGGCAAAGTGGCAATAAGGACGGATCTTTACTTAAAGTCCCCGTAAAGTCAAAATTAAGTATGTGTTCTGAGTTTGTCACACCACAGAAAAATGTGTTATTAGCCACCCAGCCAAATTTGAATGATAAAAAAAGCCGGCAAGTACATAAAATAAGCTATCAAAATCTTGAAAAAATGAGCAGTTTTCTCTGCTCTCAAACGCTGGGGGCGTGTCCGCTGGCTGCGCTGAAACCACGCCCACTCGCGGGAAAGCTGCACTCGACGGGACCCGCTACAGCCGAAATGGATGCTCCTAGCAGCTTATTAGGTTATTAGGTTATACCAAGCCATATTTGTTTGAGCCTCCAGAGCCTGAATCCGATTCAGAAGACATTGACCAAGGAAGTCAACATCGTCCCCCTCGCTCTGCAACAGAATGGTAAATTTTTTCTCTCCCTTTTATGCAAGTTAGCTAAGTTATATGTAAGTAAACGTTAACTAGCTTAACCTAACTTAGACAAATAAAGTTAGACAAGGCAACTTACACTCATTGGTGGGCACGCATTGCCGATGATGGCGCCAGTTGTCGGCGGGACGGGAGGATGAAGGCCGAGGCGAGAGATAGTCGGTGCGGCACCTTTCACCAGTAACAACGGATTATCTGTGAATCCCAGTTGTCTCCGACGAAAGTTTATAAAACTATCACGAGTAAAATGATCACTACAGAGGCGGGTTTGGCTGGTGATCCTCAGCTCTCCATCAAGGTGGCTCTTCACAAAATTAATCCACCTCTTCTTGATGTCGTCGTTTTTAGGAAATTTAAACAAGGACACCGATCTGTTTTGCAAATGATTGCATCCAAGTAGTACGCATTTCCGTGACGAAGGCATGGCTAGATAGCAAACTGTAGGCTGTAGTAACTGATAATAGTACTGACAGTAACTCGCAAATGAGCGCCAAACTGATGCGAATGTGCTCTATTTATATTGTTAGAGGGATCAGTATCAGTGCGTCATCGAGTAGGGGCGTGTCCAAGAGCTCCAGTGCGTCATCGAGCCCTGTTTTAGACCCGCCCAAAAAATCCGTGAAATTGCCAGGGTGAAAAACTGTTTAACGGTCTAACTCCACAATTCAGTACTTCACAGTTCACAGTCTTTGTAATATGTTTTAGCAATACATTTCTAACCTTTAGAATGTGTTTAGAATGTTTTGTTAAAATTGCCTTTACAGGGACTTTAAGCTTGATTGGTGTGGTGGACCCACATCAAATAATATCATTATCTTCTCTTGATACCGACGAGATGAAGCCAGGCTACTGCTCCCCTCAACTCAAATCTGTGCGCGGCTAGGGGCAGCAGGACAGTTGTCATGTCAACAATATGGCCGCGGTTAGCTACTTCCGGTGTTTGCGAATAAGGTCTATAGAGCTATAAGCCCATCTAGAGTCATGAAATATCATGATTGTTTTTTTGTTTTTTTTTACACGAGGTCGGGAAAGACACACAATGTAAGATATTTAGAGCTGAATTAAAAGGGTTATGCATGAAATTGTGAGTTATTTTGGATTTAAGTTGAAAGAATGTGAGGAATGTGCTTAAATTACTATTTATTAATTGATCAAATCTAGTCATTTAAAGGGTAACTAAACATTAAAACAACTTTTTTTAGTTAATGATCTGTAAGAATGGAGCTTCATAAATGCTGTTCATTGATTTGAGTAAATTTTTTGACATTTGGGTTTAAAGTGTTTTAATTTTCAAATATATGGTGTAAAAACGTCTGAGTGCTGCCCTCTTCAGGTTAAACGGAAAGCTCCTGGAGTAGGGCACTCTGCGGCGTAGGGCACTCTGCGGCGTAGGGCACTCTGCGGCGTAGGGCACTCTGCGGCGTAGGGCACTCTGCGGCGTAGGGCACTCTGCGGCGTAGGGCACTCTGCGGCGTAGGGCACTCTGCGGCGTAGGGCACTCTGCGGCGTAGGGCACTCTGCGGCGTAGGGCACTCTGCGGCGTAGGGCACTCTGCGGCGTAGGGCACTCTGCGGCGTAGGGCACTCTGCGGCGTAGGGCACTCTGCGGCGTAGGGCACTCTGCGGCGTAGGGCACTCTGCGGCGTAGGGCACTCTGCGGCGTAGGGCACTCTGCGGCGTAGGGCACTCTGCGGCGTAGGGCACTCTGCGGCGTAGGGCACTCTGCGGCGTAGGGCACTCTGCGGCGTAGGGCACTCTGCGGCGTAGGGCACTCTGCGGCGTAGGGCACTCTGCGGCGTAGGGCACTCTGCGGCGTAGGGCACTCTGCGGCGTAGGGCACTCTGCGGCGTAGGGCACTCTGCGGCGTAGGGCACTCTGCGGCGTAGGGCACTCTGCGGCGTAGGGCACTCTGCGGCGTAGGGCACTCTGCGGCGTAGGGCACTCTGCGGCGTAGGGCACTCTGCGGCGTAGGGCACTCTGCGGCGTAGGGCACTCTGCGGCGTAGGGCACTCTGCGGCGTAGGGCACTCTGCGGCGTAGGGCACTCTGCGGCGTAGGGCACTCTGCGGCGTAGGGCACTCTGCGGCGTAGGGCACTCTGCGGCGTAGGGCACTCTGCGGCGTAGGGCACTCTGCGGCGTAGGGCACTCTGCGGCGTAGGGCACTCTGCGGCGTAGGGCACTCTGCGGCGTAGGGCACTCTGCGGCGTAGGGCACTCTGCGGCGTAGGGCACTCTGCGGCGTAGGGCACTCTGCGGCGTAGGGCACTCTGCGGCGTAGGGCACTCTGCGGCGTAGGGCACTCTGCGGCGTAGGGCACTCTGCGGCGTAGGGCACTCTGCGGCGTAGGGCACTCTGCGGCGTAGGGCACTCTGCGGCGTAGGGCACTCTGCGGCGTAGGGCACTCTGCGGCGTAGGGCACTCTGCGGCGTAGGGCACTCTGCGGCGTAGGGCACTCTGCGGCGTAGGGCACTCTGCGGCGTAGGGCACTCTGCGGCGTAGGGCACTCTGCGGCGTAGGGCACTCTGCGGCGTAGGGCACTCTGCGGCGTAGGGCACTCTGCGGCGTAGGGCACTCTGCGGCGTAGGGCACTCTGCGGCGTAGGGCACTCTGCGGCGTAGGGCACTCTGCGGCGTAGGGCACTCTGCGGCGTAGGGCACTCTGCGGCGTAGGGCACTCTGCGGCGTAGGGCACTCTCTGACGTAGGGCACTCTCTGACGTAGGGCACTCTCTGACGTAGGGCACTCTGTGGCGTAGGGCACTCTCTGACGTAGGGCACTCTGTGACGTAGGGCACTCTGTGGCGTAGGGCACTCTCTGACGTAGGGCACTCTCTGACGTAGGGCACTCTCTGACGTAGGGCACTCTCTGACGTAGGGCACTCTGTGGCGTAGGGCACTCTGTGGCGTAGGGCACTCTGTGACGTAGGGCACTCTGTGACGTAGGGCACTCTGTGGCGTAGGGCACTCTGTGGCGTAGGGCACTCTGTGGCGTAGGGCACTCTGTGGCGTAGGGCACTCTGTGGCGTAGGGCACTCTGTGGCGTAGGGCACTCTGTGGCGTAGGGCACTCTGTGGCGTAGGGCACTCTGTGGCGTAGGGCACTCTGTGGCGTAGGGCACTCTGTGGCGTAGGGCACTCTGTGGCGTAGGGCACTCTGTGACGTAGGGTACTCTGTGACGTAGGGTACTCTGTGACGTAGGGTACTCTGTGACGTAGGGTACTCTGTCACGCCCTTGCTGCGAGCTCACCACGCCCTTGGCAGCCCCTGGTATAAAAGCATCTGGTTCCGTCAAAACTACTGTAGCGAGTCAGGAGTTGGAATTACGAGTATTGAAAACAATCAGGATAGCGTATATTAGCAAAGATTTTTAGCATTAGCTTTATCTGTATTTAGTACACTGGTTAGGATGGTACGTAGGTGTAGTGTTGCTGGCTGCAACAGCACTGCTGGACTGCATAACTTTCCACTAGACTTGGAAATTAGGCGCCAGAGTTCCCGTCTATCGCTGTGTGCAACCTGCATTTTACGCGGGGTTGCTTCTCCAACGCAATGGAGGTGGAAATGGGCTTCTCCACACAGCTCGCGCTGAGAAGCGACGCAGTGCCAAACGCTGCTCTTACTGCATGGACTCCACCACCGCAGCGGCGTCAGGATGCGAGTGAGCATATATTTTTAATCACAATTTAAGTTCCTTCCTATTAGGCTAAAGTTAACCCTCTGGTGTCGGCAAACACGCCGGCGCGATTTGCTGGATTTTTTTTCACATAGCAGCAAAATATACTGAACGTAATAGTAATAATAATCCTGGAAAAAAATATTCTCGCTAGCATCGTCGGATGCCGATCGTGATGCGGGAGTTACTGTGCGAGAGTAAAATTTACTCTCGCCACCCTGCCAACGACGCCGTGGAAAGATTTGTGGACGCTCTGTATTTAACTGTATTTAAAGGGGCCGCAAAGCAAACAAGCATGTCGATCGATATTTTTGCAGACTGACAAAGTAGGTATAGGTGAACCTCATGGAATCTTTTAAATGTGAAAGTAATAAATTGATCGATGGAAAGAACTTAACAATTATAGTTTAACAATTAAAAGCCATTTGTGTGGTGTGGCTTTTGTGTTCATGGTTAAGTGCTAATCTAATTTGCATTCCCGCTGAAAAACAAGCCTTCCAAACCAAAAATCTTGCCTATAATAGTGTTGCGCGCCTTCTTATCAAATTAAAAAGATCAACCTCTCCTCTATTTTGCTTGGGAACTAATGTGGTCGGAACCAAAGTTTGCAGGACTGCGTTCCCTGGAATCCTCTCAAACGGAGCACTTCTAAATTCCGATTGGTTGCCGCCAAACCGCGTCATAGCTCATTACCATAAAGTTGACCTGGCTTCAACTTCTCCTCACCGCCCAAAACGCGCCGCGCCACGCCGCCCTCGCCGGAGCTCACCGCCGGTTCTCATTGAAACTGAATGGCTTCCGGCCACTTTGACGCTCTCGCCGGCGGCGGTGTGAACGCACGGTTAAGAACGCAGTTTGAGCTAGCGGCTGGAACTGATATGGCTCTGGCCCTGTGTCCACAGACAATTCAACATCCTCCACTTCAGGTGAAGGCGGGGGAGAAAAGTCCTCGACTTCAAATGACCGCTCTGTTGCAAAGCTACTTGCGTCACTCCAGTCGCTCTCCATTTTAGAGTCTAACAGCAGCTGTCACTGTGGGTCTCAGGTGCACCCCCCTTGTGTTCTGGGTGTGTGTGAGTGTGTGTTCTGAGTGTGTGTGAAGGCTGTGTGTACCGCAGTGCTGGCGGAAGGCTGTGTGTGTTCTGGGTGTGTGTGAGTGTGTGTTCTGGGTGTGTGTGAGTGTGTGTTCTGGGTGTGTCTGAGTGTGTGTGAAGGCTGTGTGTACCGCAGTGCTGGCGGAAGGCTGTGTGTGTTCTGTGTGTGTGTGAGTGTGTGTTCTGGGTGTGTCTGAGTGTGTGTGAAGGCTGTGTGTACCGCAGTGCTGGCGGAAGGCTGTGTGTGTTCTGGGTGTGTGTGAGTGTGTGTTCTGGGTGTGTGTGAGTGTGTGTGAAGGCTGTGTGTGTTCTGGGTGTGTGTGAGTGTGTGTTCTGGGTGTGTGTTCTGGGTGTGTGTGAGTGTGTGTTCTGGGTGTGTGTGAGTGTGTGTGAAGGCTGTGTGTACCGCAGTGCTGGCGGAAGGCTGTGTGTGTTCTGGGTGTGTGTGAGTGTGTGTTCTGAGTGTGTGTTCTGGGTGTGTGTGAGTGTGTGTGTTCTGGGTGTGTGTGAGTGTGTGTGAAGGCTGTGTGTACCGCAGTGCTGGCGGAAGGCTGTGTGTGTTCTGGGTGTGTGTGAGTGTGTGTTCTGGGTGTGTGTTCTGGGTGTGTGTGAGTGTGTGTTCTGGGTGTGTCTGAGTGTGTGTGAAGGCTGTGTGTACCGCAGTGCTGGCGGAAGGCTGTGTGTGTTCTGGGTGTGTGTGAGTGTGTGTTCTGCGTGTGTGTGAGTGTGTGTGAAGGCTGTGTGTACCGCAGTGCTGGCGGAAGGCTGTGTGTGTTCTGGGTGTGTGTGAGTGTGTGTTCTGGGTGTGTGTGAGTGTGTGTGAAGGCTGTGTGTACCGCAGTGCTGGCGGAAGGCTGTGTGTGTTCTGGGTGTGTGTGAGTGTGTGTTCTGGGTGTGTGTGAGTGTGTGTGAAGGCTGTGTGTACCGCAGTGCTGGCGGAAGGCTGTGTGTGTTCTGGGTGTGTGTGAGTGTGTGTTCTGCGTGTGTGTGAGTGTGTGTGAAGGCTGTGTGTACCGCAGTGCTGGCGGAAGGCTGTGTGTGTTCTGGGTGTGTGTGAGTGTGTGTTCTGGGTGTGTGTGAGTGTGTGTGAAGGCTGTGTGTACCGCAGTGCTGGCGGAAGGCTGTGTGTGTTCTGGGTGTGTGTGAGTGTGTGTTCTGGGTGTGTGTGAGTGTGTGTGAAGGCTGTGTGTACCGCAGTGCTGGCGGAAGGCTGTGTGTGTTCTGGGTGTGTGTGAGTGTGTGTTCTGGGTGTGTGTGAGTGTGTGTGAAGGCTGTGTGTACCGCAGTGCTGGCGGCCTCGTCCTCACACAGGTCGATGCAGATGTTGTCCTGTGGTTCTCCTGTGTGGTCCAGGACCCAGCCCTCGCTCCTCCGAGGCGTCGAGCCGCTCGCTCCGCTCTGGTACAGGGACGTCAGAGAGCTGTTCATCAGGTTCGTGTGCTGTCGAGACACACACACACACACACACACACACACACACACACACACACACACACACACACGCTTACCAGGAGCTGTGCTACATTACAGAGCTAAGCTAAACAGAGTCGTTTGATGGAGAACTATTGCGAAACGACGGCGGCGTTTCCATTAACCGATCTGACTAAAACATATTTTTTTCCTCTCATGATAAGTCATCGCAAACATCATGGCGACGGATGTTAGTGGGTTTGTGTATCTCAGCCACCGCACTAGACATTATTATTATTAACGGATGGAGACGTGTGTGTGTTATTCAGCATTAATGCCAAGGAAAGACTCTTACACTGTGTCCTAACCTGACGCGATGCGATAAGATTCCAGCAACAAATAATTTGTCTATTTAGACGCCACTAGACGGCGACGCGAGATGCATCAAAATCACTCAAAACCCACAGCCAATCAGAGCAGTGTGTGGGCGGAGTCTAGCGGCACCGGAGAGCAATCCTGACGGCACTCGCAAGAACATGGATAAGTACATAATCAAATTCACAAATATTACACCATTTAAACATTATTCAAACACATAGGCTACTGAGTTACTAAACAATCTGTGTCAAAGAATACACTTGTTTGTTCACAGTTTGAACGTTCTTGTTTCCATTTGTTTAATTTCAAGATCTGAGGCGAATTATCCATTGTTGCTTTTAAGCTGGAGCTCTAACTGATATTCAGAGTCACATGACACGCTTTTAACGGTAAATAAAGGACATAAACAGTGCCTGAGATCATCATCGCCACACTTTGTTTGTTGTTCGAGCGCGACGTCGCGGCTGGTTAGCACAAACACTCTGATGAACATTGAAAATAAGCCTTTTATCGCGCGGCGCCTGTAGTTAGGACACGGTGTAAGACTGTGAGCGGCGCGTGTGAGGAGTTTCTGGGAGATTCTCCTCAGTTCTGCTTCAAGCTCTTGATAAACTGTGGCGTTTCTGTGGTTTAGAATCCAGTATTCCTGTAATACTTCTGTCTTTCATGAGTTTAATAAAGAACTCGTCTCGTCTTCTGTCCACACACACACATCATCTACGACAGGAGACTGTACATGCGCAAAAGCTGTTTCCACTGCAGGGTTTTATATTCCTGTTTCGAAGTCCTTGAAGACCCCTCATGCGAGCGTGAAACTGTTTTGTGATACACGAGTTGCGATATACATGTTTCCATCGGGCGTATTTTCAATTAGCTCAATCTGAAGGGTGATGTGCGCGCGGCTGCGTCCCGCCTGGAGGGAGATGTGATGTGTCTGGTGTTGTGGAGTTACCTCGTGTTCGGGGACCTCGTCCTCGCTGTCAGTGCTGCCCTCGCTGGCGTCCCTGAAACACACAACAGCGTTAGGAGCACACAGGAGGAACACTGCTGATGATGGAGAGTGTGTGTTAGGAGCACGCAGCAGGAACACTGCTGATGATGGAGAGTGTGTGTTAGGAGCACGCAGCAGGAACACTGCTGATGATGGAGAGTGTGTGTGCTGTCGTACCCGTCCTCTCGGCTGCGCCGCGCTCGCTTGGCCAGGTGTGTGTTCTCCAGGACACAGATGTCAGACTCGCTGCATATCACTGCATACACTACACACACACAATCAAACACACTTTACCACCAACAGCTCAAAGCGTTTCCTTGGCATGCACACACACTGACACTGCTCTAACGCGTTCAACCCGTTTCATCACACATTGTTTCTTGCAATTTAAATACATGCACTTTACTCCTCAGACCTCCCCAACACACACACACACACACACACACACACACACACGTTATGCCCTCTTTGATTTTACGTTGGTTAAGTTAGTGCAATGTTTGGTTTTATACTCGGTTGATTATTATCATTTATAATAGATTAACAACTAATACATTTTTACTAATTTATTTGAATCTAATGTAATTATTTACTTCTAGTCACTATAAATGTATTTTGTCTATTTATTACATTTTAATCAAATTTATATTTATTTATATAATTAAAAAAGTGTTTAATCTACTTGAATCGATATACAGATGTGGAGAGAATTATTGTCACTCTATAAATCAGCATTGTTTATCTTTTTGATCTTTTATTTAAAAATTAAATTAAAACAAATAAATAAAATCTCAAAAATCGGACCTTTCATTGAGGTAAAATAAAGGTAAATCACAATATGAAATAAAAGTTCTCCAAAACACATCGGCCACAATAACTCTGGCCACAACTGTTATAGAATAATAACTACTATTTTTTAATCACATTTCTTCATTTATTTTTATCTAATTTAATCGATTTAATAGATAACTAAGATGTTATTTTAATCACATTTTATTTATTTATTTTAAACAAATTTATTTTATTTACTTCTACCAATTTCTACTATTTATTTATTTAATTTTAATAAAACATTTATTTATACAATTAATTTTTTATTTATTTTAATATAATTTATTCGATTTAATAGATTAATAACCAACATTTTTATTTTTATTCTATATTTATTTTAGTCCGATTTTTATTCATTTATTTTAATTCAATCGATTTAATTGCAAACAATTTTTTTTATTTGAATGATTTTTTTTAAATGATTTTAATCTAATTTAATCGATGGAATAGACTAATAACTTACTAAATTAATTTTAATTAGATTTAAATGTATCATTTATCTTAGTCTTATTTGTTTGTTTGTAATCTTCTCCACGGCCGGCGTCCCTCCCGGATCGGAAACCCCTGCTCTAACACAGTTTTCATATAATAATAATAACACAACAGTTTCAAGTAATTTGGACCTTTTTCCACTTGAATCCTGAAGGCGGTCCTGTTCCTGCGGCCGTACTCCGTCCTGCTCGAACACAAGCACATCTCAGACTCGAACACATCTCAGACTCGAACACATCTCAGACTCAAACACATCTCAGACTCAAACACATCTCAGACTCAAACACATCTCAGACTCAAACACATCTCAGACTCAAACACATCTCAGACTCAGACACATCTCAGACTCAGACACATCTCAGACTCAGGCACATCTCAGACTCAGACACATCTCAGACTCAGACACATCTCAGACTCAGACACATCTCAGACTCTAACACATCTCAGACTCTAACACATCTCAGACTCTAACACATCTCAGACTCAAACACATCTCAGACTCAAGCACATCTCAGACTCTAACACATCTCAGACTCAAGCACATCTCAGACTCAGACACATCTCAGACTCAAGCACATCTCAGACTCAAACACATCTCAGACTCAAACACATCTCAGACTCAAACACATCTCAGACTCAAACACATCTCAGACTCAAGCACATCTCAGACTCAAGCACATCTCAGACTCTAACACATCTCAGACTCAAACACATCTCAGACTCAAACACATCTCAGACTCAAACACATCTCAGACTCAGACACATCTCAGACTCAGACACATCTCAGACTCAGACACATCTCAGACTCAGACACATCTCAGACTCTAACACATCTCAGACTCTAACACATCTCAGACTCTAACACATCTCAGACTCTAACACATCTCAGACTCAAGCACATCTCAGACTCAAGCACATCTCAGACTCTAACACATCTCAGACTCAAGCACATCTCAGACTCAGACACATCTCAGACTCAAGCACATCTCAGACTCAAACACATCTCAGACTCAAACACATCTCAGACTCAAACACATCTCAGACTCAAGCACATCTCAGACTCAAGCACATCTCAGACTCTAACACATCTCAGACTCAAACACATCTCAGACTCAAACACATCTCAGACTCAAACACATCTCAGACTCAAACACATCTCAGACTCAAACACATCTCAGACTCAAGCACATCTCAGACTCAAGCACATCTCAGACTCAAACACATCTCAGACTCAAACACATCTCAGACTCAAACACATCTCAGACTCAAGCACATCTCAGACTCAAACACATCTCAGACTCAAACACATCTCAGACTCAAGCACATCTCAGACTCAAGCACATCTCAGACTCAAGCACATCTCAGACTCTAACACATCTCAGACTCAAACACATCTCAGACTCAAACACATCTCAGACTCAAACACATCTCAGACTCAAGCACATCTCAGACTCAAGCACATCTCAGACTCAAACACATCTCAGACTCAAACACATCTCAGACTCAAACACATCTCAGACTCAAACACATCTCAGACTCAAACACATCTCAGACTCAAACACATCTCAGACTCAAACACATCTCAGACTCTAACACATCTCAGACTCAAACACATCTCAGACTCAAACACATCTCAGACTCAAACACATCTCAGACTCAAACACATCTCAGACTCAAACACATCTCAGACTCAAACACATCTCAGACTCAAACACATCTCAGACTCAAGCACATCTCAGACTCAAGCACATCTCAGACTCAAGCACATCTCAGACTCAAACACATCTCAGACTCAAACACATCTCAGACTCAAACACATCTCAGACTCAGACACATCTCAGACTCAGACACATCTCAGACTCAGACACATCTCAGACTCAGACACATCTCAGACTCAAACACATCTCAGACTCAAACACATCTCAGACTCAAACACATCTCAGACTCAAACACATCTCAGACTCAAGCACATCTCAGACTCAAGCACATCTCAGACTCAAACACATCTCAGACTCAAACACATCTCAGACTCAAACACATCTCAGACTCAAACACATCTCAGACTCAAACACATCTCAGACTCAAGCACATCTCAGACTCAAGCACATCTCAGACTCAAGCACATCTCAGACTCGAACACATCTCAGACTCGAACACATCTCAGACTCGAACACATCTCAGACTCGAACACATCTCAGACTCGAACACATCTCAGACTCGAACACATCTCAGACTCAAACACATCTCAGACTCAGACACATCTCAGACTCAGACACATCTCAGACTCGAACACATCTCAGACTCGAACACATCTCAGACTCGAACACATCTCGGACTCGAACACATCTCGGACTCGAACACATCTCGGACTCGAACACATCTCGGACTCGAACACATCTCAGACTCGAACACATCTCAGACTCGAACACATCTCAGACTCGAACACATCTCAGACTCGAACACATCTCAGACTCGAACACATCTCAGACTCGAACACATCTCAGACTCGAACACATCTCAGACTCAGACACATCTCAGACTCAGACACATCTCAGACTCAGACACATCTCAGACTCAGACACATCTCAGACTCAGACACATCTCAGACTCAGACACATCTCAGACTCAGACACATCTCAGACTCGAACACATCTCAGACTCGAACACATCTCAGACTCGAACACATCTCAGACTCGAACACATCTCAGACTCGAACACATCTCAGACTCGAACACATCTCAGACTCGAACACATCTCAGACTCGAACACATCTCAGACTCAAACACATCTCAGACTCAGACACATCTCAGACTCAGACACATCTCAGACTCAGACACATCTCAGACTCAGACACATCTCAGACTCAGACACATCTCAGACTCAGACACATCTCAGACTCTAACACATCTCAGACTCTAACACATCTCAGACTCTAACACATCTCAGACTCTAACACATCTCAGACTCTAACACATCTCAGACTCAAACACATCTCAGACTCAAGAACATCTCAGACTCTAACACATCTCAGACTCAAACACATCTCAGACTCAAACACATCTCAGACTCAAACACATCTCAGACTCAAACACATCTCAGACTCAAACACATCTCAGACTCAAACACATCTCAGACTCTAACACATCTCAGACTCAAACACATCTCAGACTCAAACACATCTCAGACTCAAACACATCTCAGACTCAAACACATCTCAGACTCAAACACATCTCAGACTCAAACACATCTCAGACTCAAACACATCTCAGACTCAAGCACATCTCAGACTCAAGCACATCTCAGACTCAAGCACATCTCAGACTCAAACACATCTCAGACTCAAACACATCTCAGACTCAAACACATCTCAGACTCAGACACATCTCAGACTCAGACACATCTCAGACTCAGACACATCTCAGACTCAGACACATCTCAGACTCAAACACATCTCAGACTCAAACACATCTCAGACTCAAACACATCTCAGACTCAAACACATCTCAGACTCAAGCACATCTCAGACTCAAGCACATCTCAGACTCAAACACATCTCAGACTCAAACACATCTCAGACTCAAACACATCTCAGACTCAAACACATCTCAGACTCAAACACATCTCAGACTCAAGCACATCTCAGACTCAAGCACATCTCAGACTCAAGCACATCTCAGACTCGAACACATCTCAGACTCGAACACATCTCAGACTCGAACACATCTCAGACTCGAACACATCTCAGACTCGAACACATCTCAGACTCGAACACATCTCAGACTCAAACACATCTCAGACTCAGACACATCTCAGACTCAGACACATCTCAGACTCGAACACATCTCAGACTCGAACACATCTCGGACTCGAACACATCTCGGACTCGAACACATCTCGGACTCGAACACATCTCGGACTCGAACACATCTCAGACTCGAACACATCTCAGACTCGAACACATCTCAGACTCGAACACATCTCAGACTCGAACACATCTCAGACTCGAACACATCTCAGACTCGAACACATCTCAGACTCAAACACATCTCAGACTCAGACACATCTCAGACTCAGACACATCTCAGACTCAGACACATCTCAGACTCAGACACATCTCAGACTCAGACACATCTCAGACTCAGACACATCTCAGACTCGAACACATCTCAGACTCGAACACATCTCAGACTCGAACACATCTCAGACTCGAACACATCTCAGACTCGAACACATCTCAGACTCGAACACATCTCAGACTCGAACACATCTCAGACTCGAACACATCTCAGACTCAAACACATCTCAGACTCAGACACATCTCAGACTCAGACACATCTCAGACTCAGACACATCTCAGACTCAGACACATCTCAGACTCAGACACATCTCAGACTCTAACACATCTCAGACTCTAACACATCTCAGACTCTAACACATCTCAGACTCTAACACATCTCAGACTCTAACACATCTCAGACTCAAACACATCTCAGACTCAAGAACATCTCAGACTCTAACACATCTCAGACTCAAACACATCTCAGACTCAAACACATCTCAGACTCAAACACATCTCAGACTCAAGCACATCTCAGACTCAAGCACATCTCAGACTCAAGCACATCTCAGACTCAAGCACATCTCAGACTCAAGCACATCTCAGACTCAAACACATCTCAGACTCAAACACATCTCAGACTCAAACACATCTCAGACTCAGGCACATCTCAGACTCAAGCACATCTCAGACTCAAGCACATCTCAGACTCTAACACATCTCAGACTCAGGCACATCTCAGACTCAAACACATCTCAGACTCAAGCACATCTCAGACTCAAACACATCTCAGACTCAAACACATCTCAGACTCAAACACATCTCAGACTCAAACACATCTCAGACTCAAGCACATCTCAGACTCAAACATCTCAGACTCAAACACATCTCAGACTCAAACACATCTCAGACTCAAGCACATCTCAGACTCAAACACATCTCAGACTCAAACACATCTCAGACTCAAACACATCTCAGACTCAAACACATCTCAGACTCAAACACATCTCAGACTCAAGCACATCTCAGACTCAGGCACATCTCAGACTCAGGCACATCTCAGACTCAGACACATCTCAGACTCAGACACATCTCAGACTCAGACACATCTCAGACTCAGACACATCTCAGACTCAGACACATCTCAGACTCAGACACATCTCAGTCTCAGGCACATCTCAGACTCAAACACATCTCAGACTCAAACACATCTCAGACTCAAACACATCTCAGACTCAAGCACATCTCAGACTCAAGCACATCTCAGACTCAAGCACATCTCAGACTCAAGCACATCTCAGACTCAAGCACATCTCAGACTCAAGCACATCTCAGACTCAGACACATCTCAGACTCAGACACATCTCAGACTCAGACACATCTCAGACTCAGACACATCTCAGACTCAAGCTCATCTCAGACTCAAGCTCATCTCAGACTCAAGCTCATCTCAGACTCAAGCTCATCTCAGACTCTAACACATCTCAGACTCTAACACATCTCAGACTCAGACACATCTCAGACTCAAGCACATCTCAGACTCAAGCTCATCTCAGAATCAAGCTCATCTCAGACTCAAACACATCTCAGACTCTAACACATCTCAGACTCTAACACATCACAGACTCAAGCACATCTCAGACTCAGACACATCTCAGACTCAAGCACATCTCAGACTCTAACACATCTCAGACTCTAACACATCACAGACTCAAGCACATCTCAGACTCTAACACATCTCAGACTCAAACACATCTCAGACTCAGGCACATCTCAGACTCAGACACATCTCAGACTCAGACACATCTCAGACTCAAGCACATCTCAGACTCAGGCACATCTCAGACTCAGGCACATCTCAGACTCAAGCACATCTCAGACTCTAACACATCTCAGACTCAAACACATCTCAGACTCAAACACATCTCAGACTCAAGCACATCTCAGACTCTAACACATCTCAGACTCTAACACATCTCAGACTCAGACACATCTCAGACTCAAGCACATCTCAGACTCTAACACATCTCAGACTCTAACACATCTCAGACTCTAACACATCTCAGACTCAGACACATCTCAGACTCAGACACATCTCAGACTCAGACACATCTCAGACTCAAGCACATCTCAGACTCAAGCACATCTCAGACTCAAGCACATCTCAGACTCAAACACATCTCAGACTCAAGCACATCTCAGACTCTAACACATCTCAGACTCTAACACATCTCAGACTCAGGCACATCTCAGACTCAAGCACATCTCAGACTCTAACACATCTCAGACTCTAACACATCTCAGACTCTAACACATCTCAGACTCTAA
Organism: Rhinichthys klamathensis goyatoka; assembly: GCF_029890125.1. Classification (NCBI taxonomy): domain Eukaryota; kingdom Metazoa; phylum Chordata; class Actinopteri; order Cypriniformes; family Leuciscidae; genus Rhinichthys; species Rhinichthys klamathensis. The sequence goes on along the minus strand of NW_026606817.1, from coordinate 203,219 downwards.
CACATCTCAGACTCAAGCACATCTCAGACTCAAGCACATCTCAGACTCTAACACATCTCAGACTCTAACACATCTCAGACTCAGGCACATCTCAGACTCAGACACATCTCAGACTCAGACACATCTCAGACTCAAGCACATCTCAGACTCAAGCACATCTCAGACTCAAGCACATCTCAGACTCAAGCACATCTCAGACTCAAGCACATCTCAGACTCAGACACATCTCAGACTCTAACACATCTCAGACTCTAACACATCTCAGACTCTAACACATCTCAGAATCTAACACATCTCAGACTCTAACACATCTCAGACTCAGGCACATCTCAGACTCAGACACATCTCAGACTCAGACACATCTCAGACTCAGACACATCTCAGACTCAGACACATCTCAGACTCAAGCACATCTCAGACTCTAACACATCTCAGACTCTAACACATCTCAGACTCAGACACATCTCAGACTCAGACACATCTCAGACTCAAACACATCTCAGACTCAAACACATCTCAGACTCAAGCACATCTCAGACTCAAACACATCTCAGACTCAAGCACATCTCAGACTCTAACACATCTCAGACTCTAACACATCTCAGACTCAGGCACATCTCAGACTCAAGCACATCTCAGACTCTAACACATCTCAGACTCTAACACATCTCAGACTCAGGCACATCTCAGACTCAGGCACATCTCAGACTCAAGCACATCTCAGACTCTAACACATCTCAGACTCTAACACATCTCAGACTCTAACACATCTCAGACTCTAACACATCTCAGACTCAAACACATCTCAGACTCAGGCACATCTCAGACTCAGACACATCTCAGACTCAGACACATCTCAGACTCAAGCACATCTCAGACTCAGACACATCTCAGACTCAGACACATCTCAGACTCAGGCACATCTCAGACTCAAACACATCTCAGACTCAAGCACATCTCAGACTCAAACACATCTCAGACTCTAACACATCTCAGACTCTAACACATCTCAGACTCAAGCACATCTCAGACTCAAGCACATCTCAGACTCAAACACATCTCAGACTCAAACACATCTCAGACTCAAACACATCTCAGACTCAAACACATCTCAGACTCAGACACATCTCAGACTCAGACACATCTCAGACTCAAACACATCGATCTCAGACTCAAACACATCTCAGACTCAAGCACATCTCAGACTCAAGCACATCTCAGACTCAAGCACATCTCAGACTCAAACACATCTCAGACTCAAACACATCTCAGACTCAAACACATCTCAGACTCAAACACATCTCAGACTCAAGCACATCTCAGACTCAAGCACATCTCAGACTCAAGCACATCTCAGACTCAAGCACATCTCAGACTCAAACACATCTCAGACTCAAACACATCTCAGACTCAAACACATCTCAGACTCAAACACATCTCAGACTCAAACACATCTCAGACTCAAACACATCTCAGACTCAAGCACATCTCAGACTCAGACACATCTCAGACTCAAGCACATCTCAGACTCAGACACATCTCAGACTCAGGCACATCTCAGACTCAGGCACATCTCAGACTCAGACACATCTCAGACTCAAGCACATCTCAGACTCTAACACATCTCAGACTCTAACACATCTCAGACTCAAACACATCTCAGACTCAAGCTCATCTCAGACTCAAACACATCTCAGACTCAGACACATCTCAGACTCAGGCACATCTCAGACTCAAACACATCTCAGACTCAAGCACATCTCAGACTCAAACACATCTCAGACTCTAACACATCTCAGACTCAAACACATCTCAGACTCAAACACATCTCAGACTCAAACACATCTCAGACTCAAACACATCTCAGACTCAAACACATCTCAGACTCAAACACATCTCAGACTCAAGCACATCTCAGACTCAAGCACATCTCAGACTCAAACACATCTCAGACTCAAACACATCTCAGACTCAGACACATCTCAGACTCAGACACATCTCAGACTCTAACACATCTCAGACTCAAGCACATCTCAGACTCAGACACATCTCAGACTCAGACACATCTCAGACACATCTCAGACTCAGGCACATCTCAGACTCAAGCACATCTCAGACTCAGACACATCTCAGACTCAAGCACATCTCAGACTCTAACACATCTCAGACTCTAACACATCTCAGACTCAAGCACATCTCAGACTCAGACACATCTCAGACTCAGACACATCTCAGACACATCTCAGACTCAGGCACATCTCAGACTCAGGCACATCTCAGACTCAGGCACATCTCAGACTCAGGCACATCTCAGACTCAGACACATCTCAGACTCAAACACATCTCAGACTCAAACACATCTCAGACTCAAACACATCTCAGACTCAAACACATCTCAGACTCAAGCACATCTCAGACTCAAACACATCTCAGACTCAAACACATCTCAGACTCAAACACATCTCAGACTCAAACACATCTCAGACTCAAACACATCTCAGACTCAAACACATCTCAGACTCAAGCACATCTCAGACTCAAGCACATCTCAGACTCAAGCACATCTCAGACTCAAACACATCTCAGACTCAAACACATCTCAGACTCAAACACATCTCAGACTCAAACACATCTCAGACTCAAACACATCTCAGACTCAAACACATCTCAGACTCAAGCACATCTCAGACTCGAACACATCTCAGACTCGAACACATCTCAGACTCGAACACATCTCAGACTCGAACACATCTCAGACTCGAACACATCTCAGACTCGAACACATCTCAGACTCGAACACATCTCAGACTCGAACACATCTCAGACTCGAACACATCTCAGACTCGAACACATCTCAGACTCGAACACATCTCAGACTCAAACACATCTCAGACTCAGACACATCTCAGACTCAGACACATCTCAGACTCAAACACATCTCAGACTCTAACACATCTCAGACTCTAACACATCTCAGACTCTAACACATCTCAGACTCAAACACATCTCAGACTCAAGCACATCTCAGACTCAAGCACATCTCAGACTCTAACAAATCTCAGACTCTAACACATCTCAGACTCAAACACATCTCAGACTCAAACACATCTCAGACTCAGACACATCTCAGACTCAAGCACATCTCAGACTCAAACACATCTCAGACTCAAACACATCTCAGACTCAAACACATCTCAGACTCAAGCACATCTCAGACTCAAGCACATCTCAGACTCTAACACATCTCAGACTCAAACACATCTCAGACTCAAACACATCTCAGACTCAAGCACATCTCAGACTCAAACACATCTCAGACTCAAACACATCTCAGACTCAAGCACATCTCAGACTCAAGCACATCTCAGACTCTAACACATCTCAGACTCAAACACATCTCAGACTCAAACACATCTCAGACTCAAGCACATCTCAGACTCAAGCACATCTCAGACTCAAACACATCTCAGACTCAAACACATCTCAGACTCAAACACATCTCAGACTCAAACACATCTCAGACTCAAACACATCTCAGACTCAAGCACATCTCAGACTCAAACACATCTCAGACTCAAGCACATCTCAGACTCAAACACATCTCAGACTCAAACACATCTCAGACTCAAACACATCTCAGACTCAAACATCTCAGACTCAGACACATCTCAGACTCAGACACATCTCAGACTCTAACACATCACAGACTCAAGCACATCTCAGACTCAGACACATCTCAGACTCAAGCACATCTCAGACTCTAACACATCTCAGACTCTAACACATCACAGACTCAAGCACATCTCAGACTCTAACACATCTCAGACTCAAACACATCTCAGACTCAGGCACATCTCAGACTCAGACACATCTCAGACTCAGACACATCTCAGACTCAAGCACATCTCAGACTCAGGCACATCTCAGACTCAAGCACATCTCAGACTCTAACACATCTCAGACTCAAACACATCTCAGACTCAAACACATCTCAGACTCAAGCACATCTCAGACTCTAACACATCTCAGACTCTAACACATCTCAGACTCAGACACATCTCAGACTCAAGCACATCTCAGACTCTAACACATCTCAGACTCTAACACATCTCAGACTCTAACACATCTCAGACTCAGACACATCTCAGACTCAGACACATCTCAGACTCAGACACATCTCAGACTCAGACACATCTCAGACTCAAGCACATCTCAGACTCAAACACATCTCAGACTCAAGCACATCTCAGACTCAAACACATCTCAGACTCAAGCACATCTCAGACTCTAACACATCTCAGACTCTAACACATCTCAGACTCAGGCACATCTCAGACTCAAGCACATCTCAGACTCTAACACATCTCAGACTCTAACACATCTCAGACTCTAACACATCTCAGACTCTAACACATCTCAGACTCTAACACATCTCAGACTCAGGCACATCTCAGACTCAGACACATCTCAGACTCAGACACATCTCAGACTCAAGCACATCTCAGACTCAAGCACATCTCAGACTCAAGCACATCTCAGACTCAAGCACATCTCAGACTCAAGCACATCTCAGACTCAAGCACATCTCAGACTCAGACACATCTCAGACTCTAACACATCTCAGACTCTAACACATCTCAGACTCTAACACATCTCAGACTCTAACACATCTCAGACTCTAACACATCTCAGACTCTAACACATCTCAGACTCTAACACATCTCAGACTCAGGCACATCTCAGACTCAGACACATCTCAGACTCAGACACATCTCAGACTCAGACACATCTCAGACTCAGACACATCTCAGACTCAGACACATCTCAGACTCAAGCACATCTCAGACTCTAACACATCTCAGACTCAGACACATCTCAGACTCAGACACATCTCAGACTCAGACACATCTCAGACTCAGACACATCTCAGACTCAGACACATCTCAGACTCAAGCACATCTCAGACTCAGACACATCTCAGACTCAGACACATCTCAGACTCAAACACATCTCAGACTCAAACACATCTCAGACTCAAGCACATCTCAGACTCAAACACATCTCAGACTCAAGCACATCTCAGACTCTAAAACATCTCAGACTCTAACACATCTCAGACTCAGGCACATCTCAGACTCAAGCACATCTCAGACTCTAACACATCTCAGACTCTAACACATCTCAGACTCAGGCACATCTCAGACTCAGGCACATCTCAGACTCAAGCACATCTCAGACTCTAACACATCTCAGACTCTAACACATCTCAGACTCTAACACATCTCAGACTCTAACACATCTCAGACTCTAACACATCTCAGACTCAAACACATCTCAGACTCAGGCACATCTCAGACTCAGACACATCTCAGACTCAGACACATCTCAGACTCAAGCACATCTCAGACTCAGACACATCTCAGACTCAGACACATCTCAGACTCAGGCACATCTCAGACTCAAACACATCTCAGACTCAAGCACATCTCAGACTCAAACACATCTCAGACTCTAACACATCTCAGACTCTAACACATCTCAGACTCAAGCACATCTCAGACTCAAGCACATCTCAGACTCAAACACATCTCAGACTCTAACACATCTCAGACTCTAACACATCTCAGACTCTGACACATCTCAGACTCAGACACATCTCAGACTCAGACACATCTCAGACTCAGACACATCTCAGACTCAAGCACATCTCAGACTCAAACACATCTCAGACTCAAGCACATCTCAGACTCAAACACATCTCAGACTCAAGCACATCTCAGACTCTAACACATCTCAGACTCTAACACATCTCAGACTCAGGCACATCTCAGACTCAAGCACATCTCAGACTCTAACACATCTCAGACTCTAACACATCTCAGACTCTAACACATCTCAGACTCTAACACATCTCAGACTCTAACACATCTCAGACTCAGGCACATCTCAGACTCAGACACATCTCAGACTCAGACACATCTCAGACTCAAGCACATCTCAGACTCAAGCACATCTCAGACTCAAGCACATCTCAGACTCAAGCACATCTCAGACTCAAGCACATCTCAGACTCAGACACATCTCAGACTCTAACACATCTCAGACTCTAACACATCTCAGACTCTAACACATCTCAGACTCTAACACATCTCAGACTCTAACACATCTCAGACTCAGGCACATCTCAGACTCAGACACATCTCAGACTCAGACACATCTCAGACTCAGACACATCTCAGACTCAGACACATCTCAGACTCAGACACATCTCAGACTCAAGCACATCTCAGACTCTAACACATCTCAGACTCAGACACATCTCAGACTCAAACACATCTCAGACTCAGACACATCTCAGACTCAGACACATCTCAGACTCAAACACATCTCAGACTCAAACACATCTCAGACTCAAGCACATCTCAGACTCAAACACATCTCAGACTCAAGCACATCTCAGACTCTAAAACATCTCAGACTCTAACACATCTCAGACTCTAACACATCTCAGACTCAGGCACATCTCAGACTCAAGCACATCTCAGACTCTAACACATCTCAGACTCTAACACATCTCAGACTCAGGCACATCTCAGACTCAGGCACATCTCAGACTCTAACACATCTCAGACTCTAACACATCTCAGACTCTAACACATCTCAGACTCAAACACATCTCAGACTCAGGCACATCTCAGACTCAGACACATCTCAGACTCAGACACATCTCAGACTCAGACACATCTCAGACTCAAGCACATCTCAGACTCAGACACATCTCAGACTCAGACACATCTCAGACTCAGGCACATCTCAGACTCAAACACATCTCAGACTCAAGCACATCTCAGACTCAAACACATCTCAGACTCTAACACATCTCAGACTCTAACACATCTCAGACTCAAGCACATCTCAGACTCAAGCACATCTCAGACTCAAACACATCTCAGACTCAAACACATCTCAGACTCAAACACATCTCAGACTCAAACACATCTCAGACTCAAACACATCTCAGACTCAGACACATCTCAGACTCAAACACATCTCAGACTCAAGCACATCTCAGACTCAAGCACATCTCAGACTCAAACACATCTCAGACTCAAACACATCTCAGACTCAAGCACATCTCAGACTCAAACACATCTCAGACTCAAGCACATCTCAGACTCAAACACATCTCAGACTCAAACACATCTCAGACTCAAACACATCTCAGACTCAAACATCTCAGACTCAGACACATCTCAGACTCAGACACATCTCAGACTCTAACACATCACAGACTCAAGCACATCTCAGACTCAGACACATCTCAGACTCAAGCACATCTCAGACTCTAACACATCTCAGACTCTAACACATCACAGACTCAAGCACATCTCAGACTCTAACACATCTCAGACTCAAACACATCTCAGACTCAGGCACATCTCAGACTCAGACACATCTCAGACTCAGACACATCTCAGACTCAAGCACATCTCAGACTCAGGCACATCTCAGACTCAAGCACATCTCAGACTCTAACACATCTCAGACTCAAACACATCTCAGACTCAAACACATCTCAGACTCAAGCACATCTCAGACTCTAACACATCTCAGACTCTAACACATCTCAGACTCAGACACATCTCAGACTCAGACACATCTCAGACTCAGACACATCTCAGACTCAGACACATCTCAGACTCAAGCACATCTCAGACTCAAACACATCTCAGACTCAAGCACATCTCAGACTCAAACACATCTCAGACTCAAGCACATCTCAGACTCTAACACATCTCAGACTCTAACACATCTCAGACTCAGGCACATCTCAGACTCAAGCACATCTCAGACTCTAACACATCTCAGACTCTAACACATCTCAGACTCTAACACATCTCAGACTCTAACACATCTCAGACTCTAACACATCTCAGACTCAGGCACATCTCAGACTCAGACACATCTCAGACTCAGACACATCTCAGACTCAAGCACATCTCAGACTCAAGCACATCTCAGACTCAAGCACATCTCAGACTCAAGCACATCTCAGACTCAAGCACATCTCAGACTCAAGCACATCTCAGACTCAGACACATCTCAGACTCTAACACATCTCAGACTCTAACACATCTCAGACTCTAACACATCTCAGACTCTAACACATCTCAGACTCTAACACATCTCAGACTCAGGCACATCTCAGACTCAGACACATCTCAGACTCAGACACATCTCAGACTCAGACACATCTCAGACTCAGACACATCTCAGACTCAGACACATCTCAGACTCAAGCACATCTCAGACTCTAACACATCTCAGACTCAGACACATCTCAGACTCAGACACATCTCAGACTCAGACACATCTCAGACTCAGACACATCTCAGACTCAGACACATCTCAGACTCAAGCACATCTCAGACTCAGACACATCTCAGACTCAGACACATCTCAGACTCAAACACATCTCAGACTCAAACACATCTCAGACTCAAGCACATCTCAGACTCAAACACATCTCAGACTCAAGCACATCTCAGACTCTAAAACATCTCAGACTCTAACACATCTCAGACTCAGGCACATCTCAGACTCAAGCACATCTCAGACTCTAACACATCTCAGACTCTAACACATCTCAGACTCAGGCACATCTCAGACTCAGGCACATCTCAGACTCAAGCACATCTCAGACTCTAACACATCTCAGACTCTAACACATCTCAGACTCTAACACATCTCAGACTCTAACACATCTCAGACTCTAACACATCTCAGACTCAAACACATCTCAGACTCAAACACATCTCAGACTCAGGCACATCTCAGACTCAGACACATCTCAGACTCAGACACATCTCAGACTCAAGCACATCTCAGACTCAGACACATCTCAGACTCAGACACATCTCAGACTCAGGCACATCTCAGACTCAAACACATCTCAGACTCAAGCACATCTCAGACTCAAACACATCTCAGACTCTAACACATCTCAGACTCTAACACATCTCAGACTCAAGCACATCTCAGACTCAAGCACATCTCAGACTCAAACACATCTCAGACTCTAACACATCTCAGACTCTAACACATCTCAGACTCTAACACATCTCAGACTCAGACACATCTCAGACTCAGACACATCTCAGACTCAGACACATCTCAGACTCAAGCACATCTCAGACTCAAACACATCTCAGACTCAAGCACATCTCAGACTCAAACACATCTCAGACTCAAGCACATCTCAGACTCTAACACATCTCAGACTCTAACACATCTCAGACTCAGGCACATCTCAGACTCAAGCACATCTCAGACTCTAACACATCTCAGACTCTAACACATCTCAGACTCTAACACATCTCAGACTCTAACACATCTCAGACTCTAACACATCTCAGACTCAGGCACATCTCAGACTCAGACACATCTCAGACTCAGACACATCTCAGACTCAAGCACATCTCAGACTCAAGCACATCTCAGACTCAAGCACATCTCAGACTCAAGCACATCTCAGACTCAAGCACATCTCAGACTCAGACACATCTCAGACTCTAACACATCTCAGACTCTAACACATCTCAGACTCTAACACATCTCAGACTCTAACACATCTCAGACTCTAACACATCTCAGACTCAGGCACATCTCAGACTCAGACACATCTCAGACTCAGACACATCTCAGACTCAGACACATCTCAGACTCAGACACATCTCAGACTCAGACACATCTCAGACTCAAGCACATCTCAGACTCTAACACATCTCAGACTCAGACACATCTCAGACTCAAACACATCTCAGACTCAGACACATCTCAGACTCAGACACATCTCAGACTCAAACACATCTCAGACTCAAACACATCTCAGACTCAAGCACATCTCAGACTCAAACACATCTCAGACTCAAGCACATCTCAGACTCTAAAACATCTCAGACTCTAACACATCTCAGACTCTAACACATCTCAGACTCAGGCACATCTCAGACTCAAGCACATCTCAGACTCTAACACATCTCAGACTCTAACACATCTCAGACTCAGGCACATCTCAGACTCAGGCACATCTCAGACTCTAACACATCTCAGACTCTAACACATCTCAGACTCTAACACATCTCAGACTCAAACACATCTCAGACTCAGGCACATCTCAGACTCAGACACATCTCAGACTCAGACACATCTCAGACTCAGACACATCTCAGACTCAAGCACATCTCAGACTCAGACACATCTCAGACTCAGACACATCTCAGACTCAGGCACATCTCAGACTCAAACACATCTCAGACTCAAGCACATCTCAGACTCAAACACATCTCAGACTCTAACACATCTCAGACTCTAACACATCTCAGACTCAAGCACATCTCAGACTCAAGCACATCTCAGACTCAAACACATCTCAGACTCAAACACATCTCAGACTCAAACACATCTCAGACTCAAACACATCTCAGACTCAAACACATCTCAGACTCAGACACATCTCAGACTCAAACACATCGATCTCAGACTCAAACACATCTCAGACTCAAGCACATCTCAGACTCAAGCACATCTCAGACTCAAGCACATCTCAGACTCAAACACATCTCAGACTCAAACACATCTCAGACTCAAGCACATCTCAGACTCAGACACATCTCAGACTCAAACACATCTCAGACTCAGACACATCTCAGACTCAAACACATCTCAGACTCAAGCACATCTCAGACTCAAACACATCTCAGACTCAAACACATCTCAGACTCAAACACATCTCAGACTCAAACACATCTCAGACTCAAACACATCTCAGACTCAAGCACATCTCAGACTCAAGCACATCTCAGACTCAAGCACATCTCAGACTCAAGCACATCTCAGACTCAAACACATCTCAGACTCAAACACATCTCAGACTCAAACACATCTCAGACTCAAACACATCTCAGACTCAAACACATCTCAGACTCAAACACATCTCAGACTCAAACACATCTCAGACTCAAGCACATCTCAGACTCAGGCACATCTCAGACTCAGACACATCTCAGACTCAAGCACATCTCAGACTCAGACACATCTCAGACTCAAACACATCGATCTCAGACTCAAACACATCTCAGACTCAAGCACATCTCAGACTCAAGCACATCTCAGACTCAAGCACATCTCAGACTCAAGCACATCTCAGACTCAAACACATCTCAGACTCAAACACATCTCAGACTCAAACACATCTCAGACTCAAGCACATCTCAGACTCAGACACATCTCAGACTCAGACACATCTCAGACTCAGACACAGACACATCTCAGACTCAGACACATCTCAGACTCAGGCACATCTCAGACTCAAACACATCTCAGACTCAAGCACATCTCAGACTCAAGCACATCTCAGACTCAAGCACATCTCAGACTCAAACACATCTCAGACTCAAACACATCTCAGACTCAAACACATCTCAGACTCAAACACATCTCAGACTCAAACACATCTCAGACTCAAGCACATCTCAGACTCAAACACATCTCAGACTCAAACACATCTCAGACTCAAACACATCTCAGACTCAAACACATCTCAGACTCAAACACATCTCAGACTCAAGCACATCTCAGACTCAAGCACATCTCAGACTCAAGCACATCTCAGACTCAAGCACATCTCAGACTCAAACACATCTCAGACTCAAACACATCTCAGACTCAAACACATCTCAGACTCAAACACATCTCAGACTCAAGCACATCTCAGACTCAGACACATCTCAGACTCAAGCACATCTCAGACTCAGACACATCTCAGACTCAGGCACATCTCAGACTCAGGCACATCTCAGACTCAGACACATCTCAGACTCAAGCACATCTCAGACTCTAACACATCTCAGACTCTAACACATCTCAGACTCAAACACATCTCAGACTCAAGCTCATCTCAGACTCAAACACATCTCAGACTCAGACACATCTCAGACTCAGGCACATCTCAGACTCAAACACATCTCAGACTCAAGCACATCTCAGACTCAAACACATCTCAGACTCTAACACATCTCAGACTCAAACACATCTCAGACTCAAACACATCTCAGACTCAAACACATCTCAGACTCAAGCACATCTCAGACTCAAGCACATCTCAGACTCAAGCACATCTCAGACTCAAACACATCTCAGACTCAAACACATCTCAGACTCAAACACATCTCAGACTCAAGCACATCTCAGACTCAAGCACATCTCAGACTCAAGCACATCTCAGACTCAAACACATCTCAGACTCAAACACATCTCAGACTCAGACACATCTCAGACTCAGACACATCTCAGACTCTAACACATCTCAGACTCAAGCACATCTCAGACTCAGACACATCTCAGACTCAAACACATCTCAGACTCAAACACATCTCAGACTCAAGCACATCTCAGACTCAGACACATCTCAGACTCAAACACATCTCAGACTCAAACACATCTCAGACTCAGACACATCTCAGACTCAGACACATCTCAGACTCAAGCACATCTCAGACTCAAACACATCTCAGACTCAAACACATCTCAGACTCAAACACATCTCAGACTCAAGCACATCTCAGACTCAAGCACATCTCAGACTCAAGCACATCTCAGACTCAAACACATCTCAGACTCAAACACATCTCAGACTCAGACACATCTCAGACTCAGACACATCTCAGACTCAGACACATCTCAGACTCTAACACATCTCAGACTCAGACACATCTCAGACTCGAACACATCTCAGACTCTAACACATCTCAGACTCTAACACATCTCAGACTCGAACACATCTCAGACTCGCTTCTGTTGTTCTGCAGGAGATTGATGAGGAAACGCACCTGAACTGTTGCTGAAGCTCAGAGGCCATGGCTGAAATATCCACATACTGATCATCGTGTGTCTTCAGGAACTGAAACAGGCAGATGTGGGAGAGACCATTGAAAATACATCATACACAAACACAAACACACATATATATACAGGTCCTTCTCAAAAAATTAGCATATTGTGACAAAGTTCATTATTTTCCATAATGTAATGATAAAAATTAAACTTTTATATATTTTAGATTCATTGCACACCAACTGAAATATTTCAGGTCTTTTATTGTTTTAATACTGATGATTTTGGCATACAGCTCATGAAAACCCAAAATTCCTGTCTCAAAAAATTAACATATCATAAAAAAGGGGTCTCTAAACGAGCTATTAACCTAATCATCTGAATCAACTAATTAACTTTAAACACCTGCAAAAGATTCCTGAGGCTTTTAAAAACTCCCAGCCTGTTTCATTACTCAAAACCGCAATCATGGGTAAGACTGCCGACCTGACTGTCCAGAAGGCACTGGAAGCAGTCATTTCTGCAAAAGGATTCCCGACCAAGTATTGAGTGCATAACTGAACATAATTATTTGAAGGTTGACTTTTTTTTTGTATTAAAAACACTTCTTTTATTGGTCGGATGAAATATGCTAATTTTGGGTTTTCATGAGCTGTATGCCAAAATCATCAGTATTAAAACAATAAAAGACCTGAAATATTTCAGTTGGTGTGCAATGAATCTAAAATATATGAAAGTTTAATTTTTATCATTACATTATGGAAAACAATGAACTTTATCACAATATGCTAATTTTTTGAGAAGGACCTGTATGTATATATATATACAGTGGTGGACAAAATTATTAGAACGGTAAGAGTTTAAAAATAAGTCTCTTCTGCTCACCAAGGCTTCATTTATTTGATCTAAAATACAGAAAAAACAGTAATATTGTGAAATATTTTTTCTATGTGAATATATAGTAAAGTGTAATTTATTCATTACTCCAGTCTTCAGTGTCACATGATCCTTCAGAAATCACTCTAATATGAGGATCTGATGCTCAAGAAACATTTATGATTATTATCGATGTTGAAAACAGTTGTGTACAATTTATTTTCAGGATTCTGTGATAAATAGAAAGTTAAAAAGAACAGCATTTATCAGAAATAGAAAGCTTTTGTAACATTATCACTATCGTTCAAGAGTGTGGGGCCAAGTTTAAAAGAAAGAAATTAATCATTTTATTCCGCAATGATGCAATAAATTGATCAAAAGTGACAGTATAGACATTTATTATGTTAAAAAGCTTATTTTAAATTGTAAAAAATATTTCTGTTTTTGCTGTATTTTGGATCACATAAATGAAGCCTCGATGAGCAGAAGAGACTTCTTTTAAAACATAAACAAATCTTACCGTTTGATACTTTGGGCCACACACACACACACAACACACATATTGATTGTATACAATGTTTATATGGGAAGGAAGCATGAGGAGGAATATCATGTGTTATACAGGCATTCACACAACCATCTGATGTTTAAACTTGCTAGGTAAACATAGACAAGCCAATTTTTTAAGTTAATAAATTAAAATCAATAAGTAGCACATTAAAATCATTACAGACTCTTTGGGGAACAAATACTTTCCTTCGTATTTTTATTTATTTAGTTATTGTATGTTTAGTTTCCCCTGGCTGTCTTCGTGTAGCTTTTTTTAGATTACTTTATTATTAGTTATTGTACAGTATAATATTATCTGAATGATAATAATAATAAAGCTTTAATTTTACCTGATGGACTCGGTGTTTGAGTCTCGGGTCTACATTATAAGCGCCGCGGTTCCTCATGGTTTATCGCACATAAAGCCACGAACGAAGTTTCATTAATGTAGAGTTTAAACGAGGAGGAGGAGAAACACTAAAGACAGTTTAAGAAGTTTACAGATCCATCTTTAGCATCACGCTACTGTAACGTTACATGTGGAAACTGAACACACACACACACCACACACACACACACACACGCTGATCGCTGCTACTCAACACACGCCAGCGCCACCTGTCGGCCTGGAGACGCCAGCCACTATCACTTTTACAATATTACAGAGGTATTAACCAAAGAAAATGTGTTTGTTTTTTCTCCTAATGATGTAATAATTATAATAATAATGTAATAATAATAATTACTGCACGACTGTAGTGTGTGTCAGTTCGTCGACCGCAGAAAAAGAGGACGGGTGCGTCATGACGTCACATGCCGAAGCGACACGTATGTGCGCTATCAGTGAACGTGCGCGTTCACGTGATCACTCACAGTAGAAAATGGCGAGTCCGTGCACGAAGCGGTTGTGCACGAATGAAAGGTTTGTTTCTCGCCAGGAAGCGGATTGCTGGAGGTCTGAATTCATTCACTCTGTGGGTAAGATGAGCACTCCCTGCAGAACACTCTGGTTTCATTGTTTCTTCACGGTAGTTTAATAGAAATGTGGGCACTAATTCCTGCAGTTAGCATGCTAACGCTAATCGTCAGGATCGGACCAAACCCCGTTAATCTTTGGCTTTCGGTGCTCGAATCATAGACGCGACGAACTTCCGTTTCACTGTGATCCACTCGGTCTATTTCTCTTCGCGATATTGATATTCATATAGAGTTATGTGTATTGCTAGCTCTCTGCGCGCTCACGTTCGTCTGAAAGTTGTTTTTTAAATGCGCGTTCATGTGCAGTTCAGCATGAGCGTGATTGACAGATAAGCAAATGTCAGTCAGCAATGCAGAATTGAAAGAACTTCAACAAATGAAAATGTAAATAAGTTTGTTTACTGTTTGTGTTGACTAAACGTTTGTTTTATTCAAACTATTTATTTTGCTAAAGAAATAAATGCTTTTTTTCAAGGTTCCCTTTTGAAAATTGTAAGCCTGTGATGGTGCAAAATAATGTGTTACAAACATAAATTACTATTGCATTTCATAAATAAGTGTAGTTTCTAATAATGTCACATAGTTTGACTGTGAAGCACTGAGCTGTGGTTAATCTCAAAGGTCTCATGGCAGTCAAAATAAGCCTGGTTTAACTTGAAGAAATTGAGACCGAAATATATTACTGTCGTACAGTAGAATTTGAGACAAAAAACACTGCATAGGATTTAATTGGGTTAAAAATGCCCTTAAAAGGTAAAAAATCTATTTAAACTTATTGGAAAAGATCATTTCTGGCGTTGCTGCAAACTAACCATAACACAGAATATGGAAAACTTTAGGAGTCGACTGTCAATAAACACACTCAGCAAAATATTGTCTAATTATCATTATCGATAAAATCCAAGAAAATGTAGAGATGTAATATTTAGTCAATGTTGCACAGCTCTAATGCAAATAGAAGAAACACCAGCGAATCAAGAAAACATCACTGTCGATTATTCCCTTGAAATTGTAATTACGCGATTATCACAATTTACATTGAATGATGTTTTAACCCTTAAGATAAGCATATCTTAAGCACAGAATAATGTAAGTGGATTTTTCTTTGAACGTTTGCATAATTGTGGCACCCGTAACTGTAATCACGATTACAAACTGGATTAATTGTGCAGCCCTAACACACACACACACACAGTCAGGATGTTAACACACACAACACATGCATCTTTCCGGTCATGACACCGCTGACGCGTAGACGTTCGCCACCTCGGGTCCCCATAACACTTCCACTGTGCTCTGCTATACACAGCTGTGTGTGTGTGTGTGTGTGTGTGTGTGAGAGAGAGTGTGTGTGTTTGCAGCACGCGTTGTCAAACTGAGGCAGATGTTCTTCTATTTGCATGTGTTTTCTTGACACCATATAGCCTACAACTTAAAATACTCCGTCAGACGAGAGTAAGATATCATTCAAAAGCGGTAAACAATATATTTTTATTTGTGTACCTTCAAAATAACAGCAAAACATCATACTTTTGCAAAATAAAGAAAACAAACAAAAATGCGTGTGCCGTCTCGGTGTCCATGAACGACGGCCTGAAGCCATGTACCAAATTCAGCAGAAAGTACTGCCTACTACACACAGATATGAACAATATATCTTTAGAAACCTTGAAGTGCCTACTTTTAAGTGTCTTATGGTTTACTTATTTGACGTTAAATGCATTATATAAGTAGCCCAACTTTGGAATTTAAATTGTAACATGTTTCAGATGATAAAAAAAATAGTCCGGAAATACGACCCCTTCTGAAAACCCCTGGCTTGGTGTTTTAATCTGTTTAAAAGTCGTGTAGCCTTTAGTTGAGATCTCATCCAATAGGGTCACTGCAGGCAAATCAGTAATATTGCTGAATATTAGTCATATACATTGACCCCCCCCCCAATACAGCATTAATTTTTTTTGTGCAAAAGTTCTTAAAAGGTGTACATTTAATTTTAAAAACCCTGCAGATGCCTTATTTTTTATTTATTTATAAATGGTAGTACCTATTTATACATCATAATAAACCACACACCGACTGGCCGCTGCTGCTGGCAGGTCATGTGACTCATTGTGTACAGGCAGGTCATGTGACTCATTGTGTACAGGCAGGTCATGTGACTCATTGTGTACAGGCAGGTCATGTGACTCATTGTGTACAGGCAGGTCATGTGACTCATTGTGTACAGGCAGGTCATGTGACTCATTGTGTACAGGCAGGTCATGTGACTCATTGTGTACAGGCAGGTTTGCCCTGAACCGCAGGAAGCGTCCCGCAATCGTCCGTCAGTGTGGGGTTTCTTGCAGAGTACCCGTTTCAGTTCTCTTTACATCTGCCAAACGAGTACCAGCGGCTGGTAAAGCTGCCGTGAAAAAGGAAATCCACAGTAGAAATATACTTTTATTTTGATCCATGGTTTGTTGATTAGCTTGAGATGTGGGCGTGGCCCTCGCGTGTGCGCTTGTGGACGGGCAGGGATTCAGTGGACCACTTTATTGGAGAAGCATTACGCACCAGAGAGAAGACTGTTCCTTCACCGGAGACAGCTCAAAATAAAAGTATGCATGGAAGAATCATTCACAATAAGATCAATTACATGCATGTAGAAAACAGATTTCATGCCAGCTACTAAACTCTGCGCTCACTCACTCCAGCCGCTTGCATGTCTGCATCTGTTTATCTGTTCTCACTGATTTGTGTGATTTTTGAAAGCCGTCGTACAGCGGGTTACTGCCTCTCGTATCTCCCCTTACAGACAACCGTTCTGCGTCACCATGAAACCTAAATGGACAATAGTGTGGCATGTATTTTCATCATTATCGTTGTTTATGGAGATGTGTGTTGATTACAGTGAGAAACTGCTCTTGAACACGTCTCTGTTCTCCGACAGGTCTGGACAATATCTTGGCAGTGTTGTGGAGGACCTCGGTGGGGGAGGACCTCGGGCGTCTAACAGGTGTGTCTCTCAGAGCCGGAACCGGGAATATAGAGTCTTTAGTGTATTTATTATCAATAAATAAATTATTAAAGCTACAAAAGTTATTCAGTTTCTCTTGTCGTTTGATCAACATTAATGACAGACAGACAGCAGCAGGATTATTATGTTAAGACATAATGCACAGATCTAATATAGTGCTACACATCAGACCCCCCCCCAACTGTTTACATCCATTTATGACATAACCAAACCAACTGTGTTTACGTGAATGCTTGTCAAGACAGAATTTAAAAATATTTCTGCGTGTCTGTCCGCTCAAGCTCAGTATTCCTTTACAGAGACCACATGCTGTCTGAGGGACACGGCTTTCTGTGCACCGCTTCGTGTGTGTGTGTGTGTGTGTGTGTGTAATGCATTGAGATCTTTTTCAGGTTACTGCACTTAATAACTCTGTTTAACATCAAGCACGTCCCACACTTTATTTTCCCATTCATGCATGTTCGTTTTGCTTTGCTTACGAAGGACATGTGTAACTTTTTTTTTTTATTATTAAAATAGCCTACAATAAGAGCACTTTATTTACATTAACACAGTTTACACCAACGACTCGACGGGGTATCATGTCTATAGCATCAGTGTAGTCAGTTTTCTGTAGCGCAGCTTTTGCACTTCCAGTGAATCAGCTTGGAGCGTCTAGCATTCACACAGTGTCACATGTGCTTGTTTCTTGTTTTCCATTGTGAAAGTTCATATGAATTATTCTTGTTTGCTGATTGGCTGCCGTGTGGGATAATCTACGTACTTACAAATCCAATGCCAAATTTCTCGTGTTTATTTAACACTCATAACTTATTTTTGCTCCTTAGGAAATTAATGATAATATTTCAACTGTCCAGTCAAATCAAATCTGTTGCATTTGATGACATGCTTTTATATGATATATAGGTGAATAGTAGTAGTAGTAATAATATATGCTAAAATTAGGTGTGTAACGATACATAGTTATATCGCGATATGAAAATGCGCAGTTATGTATCGTTAATGTAAATGATATGATTCACGATAGAGTTAGTTTTATCCAAGACTCGCCACACTGTATTTATAAAGTATTCTGTCATGTGGTTTCAAACCTATGAGGTTTTCATTCTTCTTCCAAACAATAATGAACATATTATGAAACCTGAGAGTTTAACCCTCCCTTTAAAGGGTACATATCATGCTTTTAAATCGTTCCTTTTTACATATAAATCATACATTTGTAGTCTATATAAAGCGGAACTGCAATGCCTGGGTCTGAATTCCTCATTATTATAGCTCCACAGGCCCCTTTTCTACCCCTTTTCTGATGTGCGTCTGAGAGCAACTCGTTTTGGTGCGGTCTCTTTAAATACAATTGAGACACTTCATACCCCGCCCCCGGTGACACCATAGACAGGGTGACACTCGGTTCAACTCCACCCCGTTCGGCCATAGTTTGTATAGTTTGATAGCAGAGATACGATTATCTAGCGGCACAGAAACGTTTTATTCACACGTTATTAAGAAAATGTCAACAACGGAAGACTTGTCCAGCCAGCCTTACATGTTCTAGCCAGAGTCGGAGCCGGAGCGAGATGAAAATGAAGACGACGAACCTGCAGAACAACGTCTTCATATGGATGTATCGCAATGTGTTACTGTATTATTTACACATGAAACTTTGGTCTTCCGACCTTTTACCACCGTATTGATTTATTTTGATTAATATGTGCGAGGGAGAGAGAGCAAGACAACGCCTAGTTTGGAGACTGTGAAGTCTTGTTTACACTTTCGCCTGGCTCCGAAGAAAGAGAGTGCGCGCGCGCGACCGGGTCTCTCTCTCTCTCTGCTCGTTCTTTCAGTTAAACATGCGCCCTGTCACAACACAAGCACGGCAGTTCATCTACATTAGACGGTGTAATGAAGCGTGTGGGTTACATCCAACAACCGAACATTTTAACTTACCCTCTCGTAAGTTCTGCATCCTTTAGCTTGGACTACAAAATTGCAGCGAGAAATAAAAATGGCGGATTGCTCGAAGTGGTGGGCCGGAAGTCGATGTCCTTATTTGGCAGTTCCGCTGCAAATACTGTGACGTAATAGTTCAAAACACGTCATAGAGAACAGAAAAATCGGAACAGGTTGAAAAATATGACCAAAACAGAATATAAAGATATCAACGAAGCACCTGAAGAGAATAATTTAAACTTTTCTGTACTTCTAAACACTCCAAATATACAACAAAATGCATTTAAAGGAACACATATCATGCTAAATCCATTTTTTTAGCCCTTAAAAGGAACACTCCGACTTTTTGAAACTTTAGCCTATTCACCTTATCCCCCAGAGTTAGATAAGTCCATACATACCTTTTTCATCTCCGTGCGTGCTATAAGTCTATCTGACGCACCCACCGCTAGCCTAGCTTAGCACAAAGACTGGATGTAAATGGTTGCAGCTAGCATACTAATCCAAATAAGTGACAAAATAGCGCAAACATTTTCCTATTTACATGTTGTGATTTGTATAGTCACAGAGTGTACAAAAAACGAAGTCACATGAGACACAGACATATTTTAACCGTATAAATACTGGGAACTATATTCTCTGAAGGCGAAGCACTGCTACTTGGGCGGAGTGATAACCGCAGCACCTGAGACGAACTCTCTGCTCCTCACCACGCACGTCTCAGGTGCTGCGGTTATCACTCCGCCCAAGTAGCAGTGCTTCGCCTTCAGAGAATATATAGTCGCCTTCAGAGAATATAGTTCCCAGTATTTATACGGTTAAAATATGTCTGTGTCTCATGTGACTTTGTTTTTTGTACACTCTGTGACTATACAAATCACAACATGTAAATAGAAACATGTTTGCGTTATTTTGTCACTTATTTGGATTAGTATGCTAGCTGCAACCATTTACATCCAGTCTTTGTGCTAAGCTAGGCTAGCGGTGGGTGCGTCAAACAGACTTATAGCACGCACGGAGATGAAAAAGGTATGTATGGACTTTTCTAACTCTGGGGGATAAGGTGAATAGGCTAAAGTCCCAAAAAGTCGGAGTGTTCCTTTTAAGGGCTAAAAAAATGGATTTAGCATGATATGTCCCCTTTAAAATCAATTCCCCTAAAACTTAAAAGATCTAAAAAAAATATCATAAAGGAATCGTGAAAATAATCAAGCAGTTTAATCTAAATCCAAGTCTTTTAAAGAGACAACGATGGGTTTATAGAAAGAGTTTAGAGTGTCAGTAACAGTACACACTCTAAACTGAATGATTGACAGCTTCAGTTATAAAGCCCTGTTTGTTCTTCCTCCTCGCACCATGCCACAACCGCCCGCTGATGCACGCATCGTTTCGTTAACAGGCTTTATATTGTACTATTTTCAGAAACGATAGGGGCCGATTGAACAAAAAAAATCCCCTAAACCAACTAAGTATCAGTGAGAAGAAGTTTGACAGAACAAAGTCATATCATATATCATATCAAGCTTCAGTCTAGTTTTAGTTTTGATGTCTTGGAAAGGAAGAGTTTTGGAAGGCTGTGGATGTGCCGTTCTCACAAGTCACAAAAAATGTGATGCAAACTGCCTTGAGGAGTCTTTCACAGATGTGCTTTATTCACAGATGTGTTCAAGAGAACAAAATCATCACTTCCTGGGAAATTGGCACAGAATATCAGTAATAAAACTAAGTTTCTGCAATCGGCTATTTTCCCTCCATCATAAACGAGTGTGTGTCGAGCGTCATCATAAACGAGTGTGTGTCGAGCGTCATCATGAGCGAGTGTGTGTCGAGTGCCATCATAAACGAGTGTGTGTCGAGTACAATCATAAACGAGTGTGTGTCGAGCGTCATCATAAACGAGTGTGTGTCGAGCGTCATCATGAGCGAGTGTGTGTCGAGCGCCATCATAAACGAGTGTGTGTCGAGCGTCATCATAAACGAGTGTGTGTCGAGCGTCATCATGAGCGAGTGTGTGTCGAGTGCCATCATAAACGAGTGTGTGTCGAGCATCATCATGAGCGAGTGTGTGTCGAGTGCCATCATAAACGAGTGTGTGTCGAGTACAATCATAAACGAGTGTGTGTCGAGCGTCATCATAAACGAGTGTGTGTCGAGCGTCATCATGAGCGAGTGTGTGTCGAGCGCCATCATAAACGAGTGTGTGTCGAGCGTCATCATAAACGAGTGTGTGTCGAGCGTCATCATGAGCGAGTGTGTGTCGAGTGCCATCATAAACGAGTGTGTGTCGAGCGTCATCATGAGCGAGTGTGTGTCGAGTGCCATCATAAACGAGTGTGTGTCGAGTACAATCATAAACGAGTGTGTGTCGAGCGTCATCATAAACGAGTGTGTGTCGAGCGTCATCATAAACGAGTGTGTGTCGAGCGCCATCATAAACGAGTGTGTGTCGAGCGTCATCATAAACGAGTGTGTGTCGAGCGTCATCATGAGCGAGTGTGTGTCGAGCGTCATCATAAGCGAGTGTGTGTCGAGCGTCATCATAAACGAGTGTGTGTCGAGCGTCATCATAAACGAGTGTGTGTCGAGCGCCATCATAAACGAGTGTGTGTCGAGCGTCATCATAAACGAGTGTGTGTCGAGCGTCATCATGAGCGAGTGTGTGTCGAGTGCCATCATAAACGAGTGTGTGTCGAGCATCATCATGAGCGAGTGTGTGTCGAGTGCCATCATAAACGAGTGTGTGTCGAGCGTCATCATAAACGAGTGTGTGTCGAGCGTCATCATAAACGAGTGTGTGTCGAGCGTCATCATGAGCGAGTGTGTGTCGAGCGTCATCATAAACGAGTGTGTGTCGAGCGTCATCATGAGCGAGTGTGTGTCGAGTGCCATCATAAACGAGTGTGTGTCGAGCGTCATCATGAGCGAGTGTGTGTCGAGCGTCATCATAAACGAGTGTGTGTCGAGCGTCATCATGAGCGAGTGTGTGTCGAGCGTCATCATAAACGAGTGTGTGTCGAGCGTCATCATAAGCGAGTGTGTGTCGAGCGTCATCATAAACGAGTGTGTGTCGAGCGTCATCATGAGCGAGTGTGTGTCGAGCGTCATCATAAACGAGTGTGTGTCGAGCGTCATCATAAACGAGTGTGTGTCGAGCGTCATCATAAACGAGTGTGTGTCGAGCGTCATCATGAGCGAGTGTGTGTCGAGCGTCATCATAAACGAGTGTGTGTCGAGCGTCATCATGAGCGAGTGTGTGTCGAGCGTCATCATAAACGAGTGTGTGTCGAGCGTCATCATAAACGAGTGTGTGTCGAGCGTCATCATAAACGAGTGTGTGTCGAGCGTCATCATGAGCGAGTGTGTGTCGAGCGTCATCATAAACGAGTGTGTGTCGAGCGTCATCATGAGCGAGTGTGTGTCGAGTGCCATCATAAACGAGTGTGTGTCGAGTACAATCATAAACGAGTGTGTGTCGAGCGTCATCATAAACGAGTGTGTGTCGAGCGTCATCATGAACGAGTGTGTGTCGAGTACAATCATAAACGAGTGTGTGTCGAGCGTCATCATAAACGAGTGTGTGTCGAGCGTCATCATGAGCGAGTGTGTGTCGAGTGCCATCATAAACGAGTGTGTGTCGAGCGTCATCATAAACGAGTGTGTGTCGAGCGTCATCATGAGCGAGTGTGTGTCGAGCGTCATCATAAACGAGTGTGTGTCGAGTACAATCATAAACGAGTGTGTGTCGAGCGTCATCATAAACGAGTGTGTGTCGAGCGTCATCATGAGCGAGTGTGTGTCGAGCGCCATCATAAACGAGTGTGTGTCGAGCGTCATCATAAACGAGTGTGTGTCGAGCGTCACCATAAACGAGTGTGTGTCGAGTGCCATCATAAACGAGTGTGTGTCGAGTACAATCATAAACGAGTGTGTGTCGAGCGTCATCATGAGCGAGTGTGTGTCGAGCGTCATCATGAGCGAGTGTGTGTCGAGCGTCATCATTAACGAGTGTGTGTCGAGCGTCATCATAAACGAGTGTGTGTCGAGCGTCATCATGAGCGAGTGTGTGTCGAGCGTCATCATAAACGAGTGTGTGTCGAGCGTCATCATAAACGAGTGTGTGTCGAGCGTCATCATGAGCGAGTGTGTGTCGAGTGCCATCATAAACGAGTGTGTGTCGAGTACAATCATAAACGAGTGTGTGTCGAGCGTCATCATAAACGAGTGTGTGTCGAGCGTCATCATGAGCGAGTGTGTGTCGAGCGTCATCATAAACGAGTGTGTGTCGAGCGTCATCATAAACGAGTGTGTGTCGAGCGTCATCATGAACGAGTGTGTGTCGAGCGTCACACCATAGAACACATCCGATCTGTGTCGCATACGAGTAAAAAATCAGAATTGGGTCACATTTCACTGACAGTGTAAACGAGGCCTAAGAGTTTGTAACTTTGTTATTTAGTTTCATCTCTGCTTGTAATTTGTGTATTTGTTTTTATTTTATTACTGACTGTTCACTTGTTTCTAATAATGTTGGAACTTTATCAGTTAGGCTAGTAGTTTTTGATGTGGTATCGAAGTACTTCATGTGAGCTTTAAGTAATAAATGTAAAGCAAAGTTACATTTAAGCCCCGCCCCCCACCCATAAAAATGATATACATTGTATTTTTGCTGATACGAAGAATGATCCGATCCGTGGCTCAAAAACCATAAATGAACCGAGCCATGAGTTTTGTGATCACTAACACACACACACACACACACACCGTCCAAGCAGGTGAGAAGCTGAGCAACAATCCTTCGCTCCATGTCTTTGGAGGCGATCTCTCGCTTCGGGGTGATGGCATCGATCTCGTCGATGAACAGGATACAGGGAGCGCTGCTCTACAGGAACAACACAGACTACAGTTACACAAACTCCAGTGGAGACGAGGCTATGGCTACACACACTGTAGTCACGGTTAGCCTTACTTTCGGTTCAATAGGCTTTATGCCGAGCGTCACGTGACCAAGCCGGAAAACAGATCACATCGCTTCTGATTCAGGTCTTTTGTATGTGCTTCATGAAATTTTTGCCGGTTTTACTCAAGATAACTTAAAAGGAGCAAGCAAAAATGAGCATAACCAATGTCCCTCGCATGTGCAGATTGATATTTAAAAGTTTTTTAATTTTTCTTCTTCACAGTAACGTTTAGATATTTAAATAGCATAAAACACCAATAACAAAGTGAACTGAGTAGGTTAGCTGATTACCTTAAAAAGCCATAGATATATCATAGTTAGTTCTTACGGCCGTTAACACTTTCTCTGAGAAGCGGATGCAATGAGACCCGTTTTCCGGTTTGGTCACGTGACGCTCGGCATAAAGCCTATTCAGAGGCATACTTGTCTTCCTGTTTCCTTCCGAATGCCTGTGTTCTAGTCACCTGTTTGTTACCATGGTTACTGGTTATGTTGTGCACCTGTGTCTTGTTATCCTGTGTATATGTGCCCTCGGTTTGTGCAGTCCTGTGCTGTTAGCCGTTGCGTCTTTTACCGTCTTTCTCTTTATTGTGAATGAAGTTATTGAGCTGCAAATAGATCGTAATCTCCGCTTACGTGCCTGTGGGCTGTGCTGACAATATCAATTTATTTTATTTTTATCAATCTTCATTTTGATGAACCGATATTGATTCATAAATCCCAAGAATCGGTCTTTCAGTCTGTGCTGTTTTCAGGAGATGCGTGAACAAAACTTCACTACACATCATCTGCAGCTCCTGCCGTCCAATTACAGCGGTAAGCTTTGATACTTCTGATGTGAAACACAGTCTCAGCTTTCAAATCCTGTCAGTTTCATCACTAAATTCAGTCCATAAATGTGTGTGTGTGTGTTTAATGTGTGTGCCAGAAGAACCGATCATCTCTTCCTCTTTACTACTAGTTACAGCAGCAAATAAGCATCAGTGGACATGTGCAGGAATGGAACATCTGAATATGACACACGTGGAAGCTCACTCACGCTCTGGAGGTGGAGGTGTTCAGGAGTGTGAATCTTACTATGGCTTGCTCGAACAGTTCCCGCATCTTCTGCTCCGACTCTCCAGAGACTCCAGACACCAGCTCCGGCGCAGAGACCTTCAGCATGGGCAAACCCGTCTCCTACACACACACCAGACACACTCGCTCAGCAGTGGAAAACACACACACACACACACACACACACACACAGTTACAGTGACTCACTCCGGCCACAGCTTGAGCGAGCAGTGTTTTCCCACACCCCGGCGGCCCGTGCAGGAGGAATCCCCGCGGAGGAACGACTCCGAGCCGCTGGTACACTTCCGGATGCCTCATGTGGATCAGCAGCTTACACACATCCTGAAGAACACAGGCAACCGCAGGCCGTTAGACGTCAGTGTGTGTGTGTGTGTGTGTGTGTGTGAGCAGTTAGACATCAGTGTGTGTGAGCAGTTAGACATCAGTGTGTGAGAGAGTGTGTGGTGTGTGTGTGTGTGTGTGAGCAGTTAGACATCAGTGTGTGTGTGAGGAGTTAGACAGTGTGTGTGTGTGAGGAGTTAGACATCAGTGTGTGAGTGAGCAGTTAGACAGTGTGTGTGTGTGTGTGTGTGTGTGATCAGTTAGACATCAGTGTGTGAGTGAGCAGTTAGACAGTGTGTGTGTGTGTGTGAGCAGTTAGACATCAGTGTGTGTGTGAGCAGTTAGACAGTGTGTGTGTGTGTGTGATCAGTTAGACATCAGTGTGTGTGTGTGTGTGTGAGGAGTTAGACATCAGTGTGTGAGTGAGCAGTTAGACAGTGTGTGTGTGTGTGTGTGTGTGATCAGTTAGACATCAGTGTGTGTGTGTGTGAGCAGTTAGACATCAGTGTGTGTGTGAGCAGTTAAGACATTAGTGTGTGTGTGAGCAGTTAGACAGTGTGTGTGTGTGTGATCAGTTAGACATCAGTGTGTGTGTGAGGAGTTAGACATCAGTGTGTGAGTGAGCAGTTAGACAGTGTGTGTGTGTGTGTGTGTGTGCAGTTAGACAGTGTGTGTGTGTGTGTGAGAGCAGTTAGACATCAGTGTGTGTGTGTGTGTGTGTGTGTGTGTGTGTGCAGTTAGACATCAGTGTGTGTGTGTGTGCAGTTTGACATCAGTGTGTGTGTGTGTGTGAGTGTGAGCAGTTAGACATCTGTGTGTGTGTGTGTGAGCAGTTAGAGATCAGTGTGTGTGTGTGTGTGCAGTTAGACATCAGTGTGTGTGTGTGTGTGTGTGTGTGTGTGTGAGCAGTTAGAGATCAGTGTGTGTGTGTGTGTGTGTGTGTGTGTGTGTGTGCAGTTAGACATCAGTGTGTGTGTGTGTGTGTGTGTGTGTGTGTGTGTGTGAGCAGTTAGACATCAGTGTGTGTGTGTGTGTGTGTGTGTGCAGTTAGACATCAGTGTGTGAGTGTGAGTGTGTGTGTGTGTGAGCAGTTAGACATCAGTGTGTGAGTGTGAGTGTGTGTGAGTGTGAGCAGTTAGACATCTGTGTGTGTGTGTGTGTGAGCAGTTAGAGATCAGTGTGTGTGTGTGTGTGTGTGTGCAGTTAGACATCAGTGTGTGTGTGTGTGTGTGTGAGCAGTTAGAGATCAGTGTGTGTGTGTGTGTGTGTGCAGTTAGACATCAGTGTGTGAGTGTAAGTGTGTGTGTGTGTGCAGTTAGACATCAGTGTGTGAGTGTGTGTGTGTGTGTGTGTGTGTGTGTGTGTGTGTGTGTGTGTGAGCAGTTAGACATCAGTGTGTGTGTGTGTGTGTGCAGTTAGACATCAGTGTGTGAGTGTGAGTGTGTGTGTGTGTGAGCAGTTAGACATCAGTGTGTGTGTGTGTGTGTCTGTGCAGTTAGACATCAGTGTGTGAGTGTGTGTGTGTGTGTGTGTGTGCAGTTAGACATCAGTGTGTGAGTGTGAGTGTGTGTGTGTGTGAGCAGTTAGACATCAGTGTGTGTGTGTGTGTGTCTGTGCAGTTAGACATCAGTGTGTGAGTGTGTGTGTGTGTGTGTGTGAACACCTGCAGAGTTTCATCACTGCCTCCGAAATCCTCAAACTTCACAGGAGAGTGCTGAAGCTCGTGGGCCGTGATCTTCCCTGGAGTTACAGTCAGAAAACACTCATTACACAGAAACCGACGCCCTGACTTCGAGAACATCACGAAAGCGTGTCTGGGTCTCATCACACCGAATAAACTACACACTAATATGTTTTGCATCAAGAAAATAAAGCTTATTTTTTTAAAGTTTTTTTGTATCACATTTTATGATTTTTTTCCCATTTAAAAACACTAGCATGATGTATAAATACTTTACAGTGAGGTTTCATTAGTTAACATGAACTAACAATGAAAAAAAAATTCTAAAGCATGTCAATTTCAACATTTACTAAACCAAAAGTTGATCTGTTGATGTTAATTTTAACTAATGAACAACTAATGTTAATAAAGATGGTCACACTTTACAATAAGGTCCCATTAGTTAACATTACCTAATGCATTAACAATTATTTTTACAGCATTTACTAAACTTTATTAATAAAAATTATCCAGCTCATCTTAGTTCACAGTGCAACCATGTTAACAGATACAACTTTAGATTTTAAACATATTCTAGTAAATGTTGTAGTACTTTTTATTGTTAGTTCATATTAACTAATGTTAACAACAAAATAAACCTTATTGTAAAGTGGGTCACACATAAGTTTAGGGTCCAACTCTCATTTTTAACCGCAACTCCTGCCTAATTACTGCTTATTAATAGTTAATAAGGTAGTTGTTAAGTTTAGATATTGTAGAATATGGTCATTCAGAATAAGGCATTAATATGTGCTTTATAAGTGCTAATAAACAGCCAATATCCCAGTAATATGCATGATAATGAGCAACTAGCTAATATTGAGAATTGGACTCTAAACTAAAGTGTTACCGAAAGATAAAACTGCAACAGATGTATTGCTTACTTTTAGTTAAACTAAAACGTAAACTAATTGAACCTTATTTTAAGTGTTTCCACAATTTCAATAATGACAACATTGTTTCTCACACAGCACAATCTTACCGGGCCTAAAGACTCTCTTCTTTATGCAAAACACACAGTTTTTTTGTTTAGACTTTGCTAAACACACACACACACACACACACACACACACACACACACACACACACACACACACACACACACACACACGCACACACTGTGACACACGTACACATACACACACGCACGCACACATGCGCACACACACACACACACACACACACACGCGCACGCGCACACGCACACGCACACACGCACACACGCACGCACACGCACACGCACACACACACACACACACACACGCACACACACACACACGCACACATGCGCACACGCACACATGCGCACACACACACACACGCACACACGCACACACACACACACACACGCACGCACACACACACACACACGCGCACACACGCACACACACGCACACACACACGCACACACACGCACACACGCACACATGCGCACACACGCACACATGCGCACACGCACACATGCGCACACACACACACACACACACACACACGCACGCACACACACACACACACGCACACACACGCACACACACGTGGATGAAGTGTGTGATGCGGTTCACTGACTCTTCTTCTGCAGTATTGCGTCACTGATCTCCTCGTCCTCCTCATGCGTGTTCTTCTTCATCCTCTTCAGCTTTCCGCTCTTCGATCTCGGTTTCTTCGAAGGGTTCCTCTGCCTCTGTGAACACATCGTGAGGATGCTTCAGTTCGGCCCTTTCCAACATATGTGGCCATATCAATACTGGACATTTATGGACAGTACTAATGAATGACGGGGATATAATTTAACTTTTATATGTGTAGCGTATTTATCAACAAAGCAGCAAACTTAAAGCTCCTGTAGGTAACTTTTGAAAACATGTATTTGCTAAAACTGTCATTATGTCCTGACAGTAGAATATGAGACAGATAATCTGTGTAAAAATCAAGCTCCTCTGGCTCCTCCCAGTGGTCCTATTGCCATTTGCAAGAAATACACGCTCCCGGTCAGAAACAACAAATCAGAGCCAGGAGGAATGTCTTAGCAGTGTCAATCACGCTCGTGTACGCGCTGATCACACCCCTCTCTTGCACAGCGCGAGCGCCGGAGCGCGAGCCGTCGTTCAAACTCAAGATTGCCGCAGCTGTGCTAATGACGGAGAAACAACCTAAACTGCCAATTCTCGAGTGGCACCTGCTCATAAAACAAAGAGGTAAAAGGAAAAAGACTGATGACGATAACCAAGCGAAAAAGAAAGAATTACACAGAGCCCGTTGACTCGGTGTCAAAACTCTAGCCGCGTAACATGTAGATAAAATGTCACGCACTCTGCTAAGCAACAATTGAAACCTGCTAATTCACTGGCTTGTCATGTTGCTGAAATAATGGACTAGCACACCTTATCTAGCATTATATATCGCTAGAATAATTACTTACATACTGTAACGTTAGTTACCGTTATATTAACATTATCTTACTAGCTATTTATAACTTATAGAAAGAGTGCAACGTTATAAAGTTACATGTAGGCTATTGCAAAATACATAATGATTTAAGGACCAAGTTTGTAGTCAAAGTATGGGCAGGCCATAGTCAATGTAAAGCATATTGTTGACGTTTAGTCCCTATTAGTGAATGTGCCATATAACTTTATCCGCCGTCATCGGTGGCCCTGTTTACTAGCCTGCGCGTTCACGACGGGCTCCGCTGTGGAGGACGAGCTGTGGAGGACGAGCTGTGGAGGGAGGGCTGTAGCGCAGCAGAGAGCAAGGGGGCGGGACCTGTAAGTTGGGCTTGTTCAAATTTTCAGGCTAAGTCAACGTTTTCTCAAAACTCCCTACTGTAGCTTTAATATATCTTGAAAAATAACTTAAATTAGCCTACTTTTTAAACCATTTAACTGATAGAATTAGTCGGTCACAATCCTGACTGACGGTTAGCCAGTTTATTATCCCACTAGATTAGCTCCTTTCAGACCCTCTTAGGGACGTTTTTCTTAATTTTTTTTTTTGGACAGCTGGTTAACATCTGGTCAGTGTAGAAGCTTGTTTCCGCCACAGAATCAAACATTTGCGAATTTGAGAAATAAAGTCAGAATTGCGAGATATAAACCCGCAAATGCAAGAAATAAATTCGCAATTCTGAGATCTTTTCTCAGAATTGTGAGATATAAACATGAAATTCAAAAAAAAAAAAAAAAAAAATTTGAGATAAAAAGTCAGAATTTTGAGATTAAATGTCAGAATTGTGAGATAAAAATTGTGAGATCTGGTGTGTGTGTCTTGGCGCAGGTCCTTCATTAGATCTGGAGTGTGTGTGTGTGTGTGTTTGTGTGTCCAGGCGCAGGTCCTTCATCAGATCTGGATACCAAACCATTTAGTGCTTTGTAAGTAATCAATATTTTAAAATGTATACAGTGTTTAATAGGCAGCCAATGCAGTGTTGACAGAACCGGGCTACTATGGTCATACTTCCTGGTTCTGGTAAGAACTCGAGCTTCTGCATTTTGAACTAGCTGTAGTTTGTTTATTAAGCGTGCAGGGCAACCACCCAGAAGAGCATTACAATAATCTAGCCTTGATGTCATGAACGCATGAACTAATTGTTCCGCATTCGTCAAAGAGAGCATATGGCGTAATTTAGATATATTTTTAAGATGGAAAGTGTGGTTTTACAGATACTAGACACGTGACTTTCAAATGAAAGATTGGTATCAAAGAGCACACACACACACACACACACACACACACACACACACACACACACACACACACACACACACACACACACAGGTTCCTAACCGACGACGAAGACTTGACAGAGCAGCCATCAAGTGTTAGACAGTATTCTAGGTTATTACATGAGGACGTTTTTTGTCCAATAATTAGAATCTCTGTTTTTTCAGAATTTAGTCGTAGGAAATTACTAGTTATCCAATTTTTTATATAAGCTGCATTCCGTTAATTTTGTGAATTGGTAAGTTTCGTCGAGGCGTGAAGAAATATACAACTGAGTATCATCAGCATAACAGTGAAAACTAATGCCATGTGCCCTAATGATATCTCCTAATGGTAGCATGTACAGAGTGAACAGCAGCGGTCCTAGTACTGAGCCTTGTGGTACGCCATACTGAACTTGTGATCGATAAGACATCTCTTCATTTACTGCCAAACTGATAACGGTCAGATAAGTATGATTTAAACCATGCTAATGCAATTCCACTAATGCCAACATAATTTTTGAGTCTATTTAAAAGAATGTTGTGGTCAATGGTGTCAAATGCAGCACTAAGATCGAGTAACACTAATAGAGAGATACAACCACGATCGGATGATAAGAGCAAATCATTTGTGACTCTAATGAGAACGGTCTCAGTGCTATGGTACGGTCTAAATCCTGACTGAAGATCCTCGCAGATATCATTTCTTTCTAGAAAGGAACACAATTGTGAAGATACTTTCTTCACAATTGTAAATCCTGCCACTACTGGACTGTATAGATGAACTGAAACTATGGCTTACTGATAACTTCTTGAGTTTAAATGAAAACAAGACAGAAATTATCCTGTTCGGCCCCAGTGATCGTAGTACACATGTTTGTGACCTTCTAACATTGTCACCTTTCAGTACCACCTGTACTCGTAATCTGGGCGTCTGGATTGATAACAACATTAACCTTGAAAAGCAGATAAGTGCTGTGGTAAAATCCTGCTTTTTTCATCTTCGTCTCTTAGCTAAGGTCAAGCCGTTTTTGTCTGGTAAACACTTTGAGATAGCCATGCATGCATTTATAACATCCAGATTGGACTATTGTAATTCTTTATATATTGGAGTTTCTCAGAAACATATCTCCCGTCTCCAATTAGTCCAAAATGCAGCTGCACGCCTTCTCAAAGGAAAACGTAAATTTGACCATATTACTCCGGTTCTGATCTCGCTACACTGGCTACCGATTAAATTTCGAATAGATTTGAAAGTTTTGCTTTTTGTTTTTAAATCTTTACAAAACATAGCTCCCCAGTACTTATCTGAACTGCTTCACCCAAAATTGAAGTCAAGATCACTAAGATCGGGGGAATCAAATTTACTCTCTGTCCCCAGGACCAGATTAAAAAACAGGGGTGACCGTGCTTTCGCAGCTTATGGACCCAAATTATGGAATAGCCTACCCACAAATATCAGATCTGTCCAAACTCTGACATTATTTAAAACTACTCTGAAAACGTACCTTTTTTCACTTGCTTTTAACGTACCTTGATGTGTCCGTCTTTCCTCCTCGACGTGTATCTGTTTGTTATGTGCATGTTTTTGTCTACCTTTGTATTGCCTTGTTAAGCACTTTGGTCAACGCTAGTTGTTTTAAATGTGCTATACAAATAAAATTGTATTGTATTGTATTGTATACTGCTTTTTCTAGTATCTTTGACAGAAAAGGCAGATTCGAGATCGGCCTGTAATTGACTAATTTTGTATGATTAAGTTGCGGTTTTTTAAAAATAGCCAGCTTAAAAGTTTTCGGTACATATCCTAGAGACAACTATGAATTAATGATATTGAGTAGAGTATCTATGACCTCTGGAAGCATCTCTTTCAGTAGCTTAGTCGGTATAGGGTCTAACATACATGTTGTTGATTTAGATGATTTAACGAGTTTAGAAAATTCTTCCTCTCCTATAACAATGAATGAATCGCATTTTTCCTCAGGGAGACTACAATGCACTGTCTGATGCGATACTGTGGTAGATGGTTGCATAGTTATAATTTTCTCCCTGATATTATCGATCTTATAAGTGAAGTTCATAAAGTCATTACTGCTGCATTGCTTGGACACTTCTGGGGTTGAATCTTTAATTTTCGTTAGTTTAGCCACTGTTTCAAATAAATTCCTAGGATTATGTTTATTTTCTTCTAATAGGGTTGAAAAATAAGCAGAGCTAGCAGCTTTTAAAGCCTCTCTGTATGCAATCGAGCTCTCTTTCCATGAAATGCGAAATACCTCTAGTTCAGTTTTCTTCCAGGTGCGCTCCATTTTTTTTTTTTAACAGAGTCATGTGATCGCAGTTGGAGTTGACATCATTCGCCACCGTTGCTTTTTCAGTGACGTACGACTCGCATTGACGGGAATACCCCATCTGTCCGCTTACAGGGCAGATTCATGTGAATGAATGGACTGCGAGGAATGCATCAGGACACATAGAAAAACCTAGAAATGCTCAAAATTCAAACTAAAAATACCAAAAAATTATGTGATGTATGTGAATGCACACTGAAGAGAAAGTGCCTTTAGGACCCAGCGGAACAGCTCCTCTGCTCCATATAGATGTTATTCGATCTGCGTCATCAATGTTTGCGGCGGCCATATTGTTGACATAGAAACCACGGCAACTGTCAGTCTGTCAATTGACAAGCGAGGCAGCGTCGCAATTATCCATGGTATTATCACTGTATTTTTTTTAAAACAGCGTGATGGTGTCTTGTGTAATACACGGCTGTTCTAACAACAGCAATAAGAACCCCGGAGTTAGTTTTTATGATTGCAATAAGTTACCGACTGTTCCCATCATTTTACCACAGGTTTCACACACAATCCGTGTGCAATGCGTGTGCAGTATACGGTACAGAAGCAGGACGCGCTATAGTGCTTTATATGCTGCGTTTGCAGTGCGTAACTGATCCGCGGCTATACCACAAACATTATTTTAACACATACTCACTATTTCAACAACGTAAGCCAATTATTCCATGCATTACTTCTATATATTAAGTTGCTCAAGCAAGTGGTCAAATATGTAACCATGTACTTATATTAAAATCGCAAACATTTTAAATGAAAACTTAAAATTGACAAAAACAACCGACTCTCATGCCTTTTCTTTGCATTTACATTTTAATACAACAAATCTTGCATGTCACAAAGAACTTGTTTTTCCACCTCCACGAATGAAACGAGTGTCTTTCATTATGTTGCCTTGTTGAGGTACATTGTTTGTATACGGATACTGTATGAACGAGATCGTTATAAACATCCGGATAAGTTACGGCTGGCAAAGTGGCAATAAGGACGGATCTTTACTTAAGCTTGATTGGTGTGGTGGACCCACATCAAATAATATCATTATCTTCTCTTGATACCGACGAGATGAAGCCAGGCTACTGCTCCCCTCAACTCAAATCTGTGCGCGGCTAGGGGCAGCAGGACAGTTGTCATGTCAACAATATGGCCGCGGTTAGCTACGTCCGGTGTTTGCGAATAAGGTCTATAGAGCTATAAGCCCATCTAGAGTCATGAAATATCATGATTGTTTTTTTGTTTTTTTTTACACGAGGTCGGGAAAGACACACAATGTAAGATATTTAGAGCTGAATTAAAAGGGTTATGCATGAAATTGTGAGTTATTTTGGATTTAAGTTGAAAGAATGTGAGGAATGTGCTTAAATTACTATTTATTAATTGATCAAATCTAGTCATTTAAAGGGTAACTAAACACTAAAACAACTTTTTTTAGTTAATGATCTGTAAGAATGGAGCTTCATAAATGCTGTTCATTGATTTGAGTAAATTTTTTGACATTTGGGTTTAAAGTGTTTTAATTTTCAAATATATGGTGTAAAAACGTCTGAGTGCTGCCCTCTTCAGGTTAAACGGAAAGCTCCTGGAGTAGGGCACTCTGCGGCGTAGGGCACTCTGCGGCGTAGGGCACTCTGCGGCGTAGGGCACTCTGCGGCGTAGGGCACTCTGCGGCGTAGGGCACTCTGCGGCGTAGGGCACTCTGCGGCGTAGGGCACTCTGCGGCGTAGGGCACTCTGCGGCGTAGGGCACTCTGCGGCGTAGGGCACTCTGCGGCGTAGGGCACTCTGCGGCGTAGGGCACTCTGCGGCGTAGGGCACTCTGCGGCGTAGGGCACTCTGCGGCGTAGGGCACTCTGCGGCGTAGGGCACTCTGCGGCGTAGGGCACTCTGCGGCGTAGGGCACTCTGCGGCGTAGGGCACTCTCTGACGTAGGGCACTCTCTGACGTAGGGCACTCTCTGACGTAGGGCACTCTGCGACGTAGGGCACTATGCGACGTAGGGCACTCTGCGACGTAGGGCACTCTGCGACGTAGGGCACTATGCGACGTAGGGCACTCTCTGACGTAGGGCACTCTGTGACGTAGGGCACTCTCTGACGTAGGGCACTCTGTGACGTAGGGCACTCTCTGACGTAGGGCACTCTCTGACGTAGGGCACTCTCTGACGTAGGGCACTCTCTGACGTAGGGCACTCTGTGACGTAGGGCACTCTGTGACGTAGGGTACTCTGTGACGTAGGGCACTCTCTGACGTAGGGCACTCTCTGACGTAGGGCACTCTCTGACGTAGGGCACTCTCTGACGTAGGGCACTCTCTGACGTAGGGCACTCTCTGACGTAGGGCACTCTCTGACGTAGGGCACTCTCTGACGTAGGGCACTCTCTGGCGTAGGGCACTCTGTGGCGTAGGGCACTCTGTGGCGTAGGGCACTCTGTGACGTAGGGCACTCTGTGACGTAGGGTACTCTGTGACGTAGGGTACTCTGTGACGTAGGGTACTCTGTGACGTAGGGTACTCTATCACGCCCTTGCTGCAAGCTCACCACGCCCTTGGCAGCCCCTGGTATAAAAGCATCTGGTTCCGTCAAAACTACTGTAGCGAGTCAGGAGTTGGAATTACGAGTATTGAAAACAATCAGGATAGCGTATATTAGCAAAGATTTTTAGCATTAGCTTTATCTGTATTTAGTACACTGGTTAGGATGGTACGTAGGTGTAGTGTTGCTGGCTGCAACAGCACTGCTGGACTGCATAACTTTCCACTAGACTTGGAAATTAGGCGCCAGAGTTCCCGTCTATCACTGTGTGCAACCTGCATTTTACGCGGGGTTGCTTCTCCAACACAATGGAGGTGGAAATGGGCTTCTCCACACAGCTCGCGCTGAGAAGCGACGCAGTGCCAAACGCTGCTCTTACTGCATGGACTCCACCACCGCAGCGGCGTCAGGATGCGAGTGAGCATATATTTTTAATCACAATTTAAGTTCCTTCCTATTAGGCTAAAGTTAACCCTCTGGTGTCGGCAAACACGCCGGCGCGATTTGCTGGATTTTTTTTCACATAGCAGCAAAATATACTGAACGTAATAGTAATAATAATCCTGGAAAAAAATATTCTCGCTAGCATCGTCGGATGCCGATCGTGATGCGGGAGTTACTGTGCGAGAGTAAAATTTACTCTCGCCACCCTGCCAACGACGCCGAGGAAAGATTTGTGGACGCTCTGTATTTAACTGTATTTAAAGGGGCCGCAAAGCAAACAAGCATGTCGATCGATATTTTTGCAGACTGACAAAGTAGGTATAGGTGAACCTCATGGAATCTTTTAAATGTGAAAGTAATAAATTGATCGATGGAAAGAACTTAACAATTATAGTTTAACAATTAAAAGCCATTTGTGTGGTGTGGCTTTTGTGTTCATGGTTAAGTGCTAATCTAATTTGCATTCCCGCTGAAAAACAAGCCTTCCAAACCAAAAATCTTGCCTATAATAGTGTTGCGCGCCTTCTTATCAAATTAAAAAGATCAACCTCTCCTCTATTTTGCTTGGGAACTAATGTGGTCGGAACCAAAGTTTGCAGGACTGCGTTCCCTGGAATCCTCTCAAACGGAGCACTTCTAAATTCCGATTGGTTGCCGCCAAACCGCGTCATAGCTCATTACCATAAAGTTGACCTGGCTTCAACTTCTCCTCACCGCCCAAAACGCGCCGCGCCACGCCGCCCTCGCCGGAGCTCACCGCCGGTTCTCATTGAAACTGAATGGCTTCCGGCCACTTTGACGCTCTCGCCGGCGGCGGTGTGAACGCACGGTTAAGACCGCAGTTTGAGCTAGCGGCTGGAACTGATATGGCTCTGGCCCTGTGTCCACAGACAATTCAACATCCTCCACTTCAGGTGAAGGCGGGGGAGAAAAGTCCTCGACTTCAAATGACCGCTCTGTTGCAAAGCTACTTGCGTCACTCCAGTCGCTCTCCATTTTAGAGTCTAACAGCAGCTGTCACTGCGGGTCTCAGGTGCACCCCCCTTGTGTTCTGGGTGTGTGTGAGTGTGTGTTCTGAGTGTGTGTGAAGGCTGTGTGTACCGCAGTGCTGGCGGAAGGCTGTGTGTGTTCTGGGTGTGTGTGAGTGTGTGTGAAGGCTGTGTGTGTTCTGGGTGTGTGTGAGTGTGTGTTCTGGGTGTGTGTGAGTGTGTGTGAAGGCTGTGTGTACCGCAGTGCTGGCGGAAGGCTGTGTGTGTTCTGGGTGTGTGTGAGTGTGTGTTCTGGGTGTGTGTGAGTGTGTGTGAAGGCTGTGTGTGTTCTGGGTGTGTGTGAGTGTGTGTTCTGGGTGTGTGTGAGTGTGTGTGAAGGCTGTGTGTACCGCAGTGCTGGCGGAAGGCTGTGTGTGTTCTGGGTGTGTGTGAGTGTGTGTTCTGGGTGTGTGTGAGTGTGTGTTCTGGGTTTGTGTGAGTGTGTGTGAAGGCTGTGTGTACCGCAGTGCTGGCGGAAGGCTGTGTGTGTTCTGGGTGTGTGTGAGTGTGTGTGAAGGCTGTGTGTACCACAGTGCTGGCGGAAGGCTGTGTGTGTGAGTGTGTGTTCTGGGTGTGTGTGAGTGTGTGTGAAGGCTGTGTGTACCGCAGTGCTGGCGGAAGACTGTGTGTGTTCTGGGTGTGTGTGAGTGTGTGTTCTGCGTGTGTGTGAGTGTGTGTGAAGGCTGTGTGTGTTCTGGGTGTGTGTGAGTGTGTGTTCTGGGTGTGTGTGAGTGTGTGTGAAGGCTGTGTGTGTTCTGGGTGTGTGTGAGTGTGTGTTCTGGGTGTGTGTGAGTGTGTGTGAAGGCTGTGTGTACCGCAGTGCTGGCGGAAGGCTGTGTGTGTTCTGGGTGTGTGTGAGTGTGTGTGAAGGCTGTGTGTACCACAGTGCTGGCGGAAGGCTGTGTGTGTTCTGGGTGTGTGTGAGTGTGTGTTCTGGGTGTGTGTGTGAGTGTGTGTGAAGGCTGTGTGTGTTCTGGGTGTGTGTGAGTGTGTGTTCTGGGTGTGTGTGAGTGTGTGTGAAGGCTGTGTGTACCGCAGTGCTGGCGGAAGGCTGTGTGTGTTCTGGGTGTGTGTGAGTGTGTGTGAAGGCTGTGTGTACCACAGTGCTGGCGGAAGGCTATGTGTGTTCTGGGTGTGTGTGAGTGTGTGTTCTGGGTGTGTGTGAGTGTGTGTTCTGGGTGTGTGTGAGTGTGTGTGAAGGCTGTGTGTACCACAGTGCTGGCGGAAGGGTGTGTGTGAGTGTGTGTTCTGGGTGTGTGTGAGTGTGTGTGAAGGCTGTGTGTGTTCTGGGTGTGTGAGTGTGTGTTCTGGGTGTGTGTGAGTGTGTGTGAAGGCTGTGTGTACCGCAGTGCTGGCGGAAGGCTGTGTGTGTTCTGGGTGTGTGTGAGTGTGTGTTCTGGGTGTGTGTGAGTGTGTGTTCTGGGTTTGTGTGAGTGTGTGTGAAGGCTGTGTGTACCGCAGTGCTGGCGGAAGGCTGTGTGTGTTC
This sequence comes from Rhinichthys klamathensis goyatoka, assembly GCF_029890125.1. Lineage (NCBI taxonomy): Eukaryota > Metazoa > Chordata > Actinopteri > Cypriniformes > Leuciscidae > Rhinichthys > Rhinichthys klamathensis. Next base: position 163,339 of record NW_026606817.1, on the reverse strand, counting down.
TGGGTGTGTGTGAGTGTGTGTGAAGGCTGTGTGTACCGCAGTGCTGGCGGAAGGCTGTGTGTGTGAGTGTGTGTTCTGGGTGTGTGTGAGTGTGTGTGAAGGCTGTGTGTACCACAGTGCTGGCGGAAGGCTGTGTGTGTGAGTGTGTGTTCTGGGTGTGTGTGAGTGTGTGTGAAGGCTGTGTGTACCGCAGTGCTGGCGGAAGACTGTGTGTGTTCTGGGTGTGTGTGAGTGTGTGTTCTGCGTGTGTGTGAGTGTGTGTGAAGGCTGTGTGTGTTCTGGGTGTGTGTGAGTGTGTGTTCTGGGTGTGTGTGAGTGTGTGTGAAGGCTGTGTGTACCGCAGTGCTGGCGGAAGGCTGTGTGTGTTCTGGGTGTGTGTGAGTGTGTGTGAAGGCTGTGTGTACCACAGTGCTGGCGGAAGGCTGTGTGTGTTCTGGGTGTGTGTGAGTGTGTGTTCTGGGTGTGTGTGTGAGTGTGTGTGAAGGCTGTGTGTGTTCTGGGTGTGTGTGAGTGTGTGTTCTGGGTGTGTGTGAGTGTGTGTGAAGGCTGTGTGTACCGCAGTGCTGGCGGAAGGCTGTGTGTGTTCTGGGTGTGTGTGAGTGTGTGTGAAGGCTGTGTGTACCGCAGTGCTGGCGGAAGGCTGTGTGTGTTCTGGGTGTGTGTGAGTGTGTGTTCTGGGTGTGTGTGAGTGTGTGTGAAGGCTGTGTGTGTTCTGGGTGTGTGTGAGTGTGTGTTCTGGGTGTGTGTGAGTGTGTGTTCTGGGTGTGTGTGAGTGTGTGTGAAGGCTGTGTGTACCACAGTGCTGGCGGAAGGCTGTGTGTGTTCTGGGTGTGTGTGAGTGTGTGTTCTGGGTGTGTGTGAGTGTGTGTGAAGGCTGTGTGTGTTCTGGGTGTGTGTGAGTGTGTGTTCTGGGTGTGTGTGAGTGTGTGTGAAGGCTGTGTGTGTTCTGGGTGTGTGTGAGTGTGTGTTCTGAGTGTGTGTTCTGGGTGTGTGTGAGTGTGTGTGTTCTGGGTGTGTGTGAGTGTGTGTGAAGGCTGTGTGTACCGCAGTGCTGGCGGAAGGCTGTGTGTGTTCTGGGTGTGTGTGAGTGTGTGTTCTGGGTGTGAGTGAGTGTGTGTGAAGGCTGTGTGTGTTCTGGGTGTGTGTGAGTGTGTGTTCTGGGTGTGTGTGAGTGTGTGTGAAGGCTGTGTGTACCGCAGTGCTGGCGGAAGGCTGTGTGTGTGAGTGTGTGTTCTGGGTGTGTGTGAGTGTGTGTGAAGGCTGTGTGTACCGCAGTGCTGGCGGAAGGCTGTGTGTGTTCTGGGTGTGTGTGAGTGTGTGTTCTGGGTGTGTGTGAGTGTGTGTTCTGGGTGTGTGTGAGTGTGTGTGAAGGCTGTGTGTACCGCAGTGCTGGCGGAAGGCTGTGTGTGTGAGTGTGTGTTCTGGGTGTGTGTGAGTGTGTGTGAAGGCTGTGTGTACCACAGTGCTGGCGGAAGGCTGTGTGTGTGAGTGTGTGTTCTGGGTGTGTGTGAGTGTGTGTGAAGGCTGTGTGAAGGCTGTGTGTACCGCAGTGCTGGCGGAAGGCTGTGTGTGTTCTGGGTGTGTGTGAGTGTGTGTTCTGCGTGTGTGTGAGTGTGTGTGAAGGCTGTGTGTGTTCTGGGTGTGTGTGAGTGTGTGTGAAGGCTGTGTGTGTTCTGGGTGTGTGTGAGTGTGTGTGAAGGCTGTGTGTACCGCAGTGCTGGCGGAAGGCTGTGTGTGTTCTGGGTGTGTGTGAGTGTGTTCTGGGTGTGTGTGAGTGTGTGTTCTGGGTGTGTGTGAGTGTGTGTGAAGGCTGTGTGTGTTCTGGGTGTGTGTGAGTGTGTGTGAAGGCTGTGTGTACCGCAGTGCTGGCGGAAGGCTGTGTGTGTGAGTGTGTGTTCTGGGTGTGTGTGAGTGTGTGTGAAGGCTGTGTGTACCGCAGTGCTGGCGGAAGGCTGTGTGTGTTCTGGGTGTGTGTGAGTGTGTGTTCTGGGTGTGTGTGAGTGTGTGTTCTGGGTGTGTGTGAGTGTGTGTGAAGGCTGTGTGTACCGCAGTGCTGGCGGAAGGCTGTGTGTGTTCTGGGTGTGTGTGAGTGTGTGTTCTGCGTGTGTGTGAGTGTGTGTGAAGGCTGTGTGTGTTCTGGGTGTGTGTGAGTGTGTGTGAAGGCTGTGTGTGTTCTGGGTGTGTGTGAGTGTGTGTGAAGGCTGTGTGTACCGCAGTGCTGGCGGAAGGCTGTGTGTGTTCTGGGTGTGTGTGAGTGTGTTCTGGGTGTGTGTGAGTGTGTGTTCTGGGTGTGTGTGAGTGTGTGTGAAGGCTGTGTGTGTTCTGGGTGTGTGTGAGTGTGTGTGAAGGCTGTGTGTACCGCAGTGCTGGCGGAAGGCTGTGTGTGTTCTGGGTGTGTGTGAGTGTGTTCTGGGTGTGTGTGAGTGTGTGTTCTGGGTGTGTGTGAGTGTGTGTGAAGGCTGTGTGTGTTCTGGGTGTGTGTGAGTGTGTGTGAAGGCTGTGTGTACCTCAGTGCTGGCGGCCTCGTCCTCACACAGGTCGATGCAGATGTTGTCCTGTGGTTCTCCTGTGTGGTCCAGGACCCAGCCCTCGCTCCTCCGAGGCGTCGAGCCGCTCGCTCCGCTCTGGTACAGGGACGTCAGAGAGCTGTTCATCAGGTTCGTGTGCTGTCGAGACACACACACACACACACACACACACACACACACGCTTACCAGGAGCTGTGCTACATTACAGAGCTAAGCTAAACAGAGTCGTTTGATGGAGAACTATTGCGAAACGACGGCGGCGTTTCCATTAACCGATCTGACTAAAACATATTTTTTTCCTCTCATGATAAGTCATCGCAAACATCACGGCGACGGATGTTAGTGGGTTTGTGTATCTCAGCCACCGCACTAGACATTATTATTATTAACGGATGGAGACGTGTGTGTGTTATTCAGCATTAATGCCAAGGAAAGACTCTTACACTGTGTCCTAACCTGACGCGATGCGATAAGATTCCAGCAACAAATAATTTGTCTATTTAGACGCCACTAGACGGCGACGCGAGATGCATCAAAATCACTCAAAACCCACAGCCAATCAGAGCAGTGTGTGGGCGGAGTCTAGCGGCACCGGAGAGCAATCCTGACGGCACTCGCAAGAACATGGATAAGTACATAATCAAATTCACAAATATTACACCATTTAAACATTATTCAAACACATAGGCTACTGAGTTACTAAACAATCTGTGTCAAAGAATACACTTGTTTGTTCACAGTTTGAACGTTCTTGTTTCCATTTGTTTAATTTCAAGATCTGAGGCGAATTATCCATTGTTGCTTTTAAGCTGGAGCTCTAACTGATATTCAGAGTCACATGACACGCTTTTAACGGTAAATAAAGGACATAAACAGTGCCTGAGATCATCATCGCCACACTTTGTTTGTTGTTCGAGCGCGACGTCGCGGCTGGTTAGCACAAACACTCTGATTAAGATGGAAAATAAGCCTTTTATCGCGCGGCGCCTGTAGTTAGGACACGGTGTAAGACTGTGAGCGGCGCGTGTGAGGAGTTTCTGGGAGATTCTCCTCAGTTCTTCTTCAAGCTCTTGATAAACTGTGGCATTTCTGTGGTTTAGAGTCCAGTATTCCTGTAATACTTCTGTCTTTCATGAGTTTAATAAAGAACTTGTCTCGTCTTCTGTCCACACACACACACACATCATCTACGACAGGAGACTGTACATGCGCAAAAGCTGTTTCCACTGCAGGGTTTTATATTCCTGTTTCGAAGTGCTTGAAGACCCCTCATGCGAGCGTGAAACTGTTTTGTGATACACGAGTTGCGATATACATGTTTCCATCGGGCGTATTTTCAATTAGCTCAATCTGAAGGGTGATGTGCGCGCGGCTGCGTCCCGCCTGGAGGGAGATGTGATGTGTCTGGTGTTGTGGAGTTACCTCGTGTTCGGGAACCTCGTCCTCGCTGTCAGTGCTGCCCTCGCTGGCGTCCCTGAAACACACAACAGCGTTAGGAGCACACAGGAGGAACACTGCTGATGATGGAGAGTGTGTGTTAGGAGCACGCAGCAGGAACACTGCTGATGATGGAGAGTGTGTGTTAGGAGCACGCAGCAGGAACACTGCTGATGATGGAGAGTGTGTGTTAGGAGCACGCAGCAGGAACACTGCTGATGATGGAGAGTGTGTGTTAGGAGCACGCAGCAGGAACACTGCTGATGATGGAGAGTGTGTGTTAGGAGCACGCAGCAGGAACACTGCTGATGATGGAGAGTGTGTGTTAGGAGCACGCAGCAGGAACACTGCTGATGATGGAGTGTGTGTGTTAGGAGCACGCAGCAGGAACACTGCTGATGATGGAGAGTGTGTGTGCTGTCGTACCCGTCCTCTCGGCTGCGCCGCGCTCGCTTGGCCAGGTGTGTGTTCTCCAGGACACAGATGTCAGACTCGCTGCATATCACTGCATACACTACACACATACAATCAAACACACTTTACCACCAACAGCTCAAAGCGTTTCCTTGGCATGCACACACACTGACACTGCTCTAACGCGTTCAACCTGTTTCATCACACATTGTTTCTTGCAATTTAAATACATGCACTTTACTCCTCAGACCTCCCCAACACACACACACACACACACGTTATGCCCTCTTTGATTTTACGTTGGTTAAGTTAGTGCAATGTTTGGTTTTATACTCGGTTGATTATTATCATTTATAATAGATTATAACAATTAATAAATTTTTATTTTACAAAAAATTAATACATTTTTATTTTTACCACATTTTTACTAATTTATTTTAATCTAATGTAATTATTTACTTTTGATCACTATAGCGATGTACTGTTAAATGTATTTGTCTATTTATTACATTTTAATCAAATTTATATTTATTTATTTATATAATTAAAAAAGTGTTTAATCTACTTGAATCGATATACAGATGTGGTGAGAATTATTGTCACTCTATAAATCAGAATTGTTTATCTTTTTGATCTTTTATTTAAAAATAAAATTAAAACAAATAAATAAAATCTCAAAAATCGGACCTTTCATTTAGGTAAAATAAAGGTAAATCACAATATGAAATAAAAGTTTTCCAAAACACATCGGCCACAATAACTCTGGCCACAACTGTTATAGAATAATAACTACTATTTTTTAATCACATTTCTTCATTTATTTTGATCAAATTTAATCGATTTAATAGATAACTAAGATGTTATTTTAATCACATTTTATTTTATTTATTTTAAACTAATTTATTTAATTTACTTCTACTAATTTCTACTATTTATTTATTTAATTTTAATATAACATTTATTTATACAATTCATTTTTTATTTATTTTAATATAATTTATTCGATTTAATAGATTAATAACCAACATTTTTATTTTTATTCTATATTTATTTTAGTCAGATTTTTATTCATTTATTTTAATTCAATCGTTTTAATTGCAAACAAATTTTTTATTTTAATGATTTTTTTAAATGATTTTAATCTAATTTAATCGATGGAATAGACTAATAACTTACTAAATTAATTTCAATTAGATTTAAATGTATCATTTATCTTAGTCTTATTTGTTTGTTTGTAATCTTCTCCACGGCCGTCGTCCCTCCCGGATCGGAAACCCCTGCTCTAACACAGTTTTCATATAATAATAATAATAACACAACAGTTTGAAGTAATTTGGACCTTTTTCCACTTGAATCCTGAAGGCGGTCCTGTTCCTGCGGCCGTACTCCGTCCTGCTCGAACACAAGCACATCTCAGACTCAAACACATCTCAGACTCAAACACATCTCAGACTCAAACACATCTCAGACTCAAACACATCTCAGACTCAAACACATCTCAGACTCAGACACATCTCAGACTCAGACACATCTCAGACTCAGACACATCTCAGACTCAGACACATCTCAGACTCAGACACATCTCAGACTCAGACACATCTCAGACTCGAACACATCTCAGACTCAGACACATCTCAGACTCAGACACATCTCAGACTCAAACACATCTCAGACTCAGGCACATCTCAGACTCAAACACATCTCAGACTCAGACACATCTCAGACTCAGACACATCTCAGACTCAGACACATCTCAGACTCAGACACATCTCAGACTCAGGCACATCTCAGACTCAGGCACATCTCAGACTCAGGCACATCTCAGACTCAGGCACATCTCAGACTCAAACACATCTCAGACTCAGACACATCTCAGACTCAGGCACATCTCAGACTCAAACACATCTCAGACTCAAGCACATCTCAGACTCAAACACATCTCAGACTCAAACACATCTCAGACTCAGGCAGATCTCAGACTCAAACACATCTCAGACTCAGACACATCTCAGACTCAGGCACATCTCAGACTCAAACACATCTCAGACTCAAGCACATCTCAGACTCAAACACATCTCAGACTCAAACACATCTCAGACTCAGACACATCTCAGACTCAGACACATCTCAGACTCAGACACATCTCAGACTCAGACACATCTCAGACTCATCGCAGACTCAGACACATCTCAGACTCATCGCAGACTCAAACACATCTCAGACTCAGACACATCTCAGACTCATCGCAGACTCAGGCAGATCTCAGACTCAGACACATCTCAGACTCAGACACATCTCAGACTCAAACACATCTCAGACTCAAACACATCTCAGACTCAAACACATCTCAGACTCAAGCACATCTCAGACTCAAACACATCTCAGACTCAAACACATCTCAGACTCAAGCACATCTCAGACTCAGACACATCTCAGACTCAGACACATCTCAGACTCATCGCAGACTCAGACACATCTCAGACTCATCGCAGACTCAAACACATCTCAGACTCAGACACATCTCAGACTCATCGCAGACTCAGGCAGATCTCAGACTCAGACACATCTCAGACTCAGACACATCTCAGACTCAAACACATCTCAGACTCAAACACATCTCAGACTCAAACACATCTCAGACTCAAGCACATCTCAGACTCAAACACATCTCAGACTCAAACACATCTCAGACTCAAGCACATCTCAGACTCAAACACATCTCAGACTCAAACACATCTCAGACTCAAACACATCTCAGACTCAGGCACATCTCAGACTCAGGCACATCTCAGACTCAGACACATCTCAGACTCAAACACATCTCAGACTCAAACACTTCTCAGACTCAAACACATCTCAGACTCAAACACATCTCAGACTCAAACACATCTCAGACTCAAACACTTCTCAGACTCAAACACATCTCAGACTCAAACACATCTCAGACTCAAACACATCTCAGACTCAAACACATCTCAGACTCAGGCACATCTCAGACTCAAACACATCTCAGACTCAAACACATCTCAGACTCAAGCACATCTCAGACTCAAGCACATCTCAGACTCAAACACATCTCAGACTCAAACACATCTCAGACTCAAACACATCTCAGACTCAGACACATCTCAGACTCAAACACATCTCAGACTCAAGCACATCTCAGACTCAAGCACATCTCAGACTCAAACACATCTCAGACTCAAACACATCTCAGACTCAAACACATCTCAGACTCAAACACATCTCAGACTCAAACACATCTCAGACTCAAACACATCTCAGACTCAAACACATCTCAGACTCAGGCACATCTAAGACTCGAGCACATCTCAGACTCAAACACATCTCAGACTCAAGCACATCTCAGACTCAAACACATCTCAGACTCAAACACATCTCAGACTCAAACACATCTCAGACTCAGACACATCTCAGACTCAGACACATCTCAGACTCAGACACATCTCAGACTCAGACACATCTCAGACTCAGACACATCTCAGACTCAGACACATCTCAGACTCAGACACATCTCAGACTCAGACACATCTCAGACTCAGACACATCTCAGACTCAGACACATCTCAGACTCAGACACATCTCAGACTCAAGCACATCTCAGACTCAGACACATCTCAGACTCAGACACATCTCAGACTCAAGCACATCTCAGACTCAGGCACATCTCAGACTCAAACACATCTCAGACTCAAACACATCTCAGACTCAAACACATCTCAGACTCAAACACATCTCAGACTCAGACTCAGGCACATCTCAGACTCAAACACATCTCAGACTCAAACACATCTCAGACTCAAACACATCTCAGACTCAAACACATCTCAGACTCAGGCACATCTCAGACTCAGACACATCTCAGACTCGAACACATCTCAGACTCGAACACATCTCAGACTCGAACACATCTCAGACTCGAACACATCTCAGACTCAAACACATCTCAGACTCAGACACATCTCAGACTCAGACACATCTCAGACTCAGACACATCTCAGACTCAAACACATCTCAGACTCAAACACATCTCAGACTCAGGCACATCTCAGACTCAGACACATCTCAGACTCAAACACATCTCAGACTCAAACACATCTCAGACTCAGGCACATCTCAGACTCAGACACATCTCAGACTCAGACACATCTCAGACTCAGGCACATCTCAGACTCAAACACATCTCAGACTCAGACACATCTCAGACTCAGGCACATCTCAGACTCAGACACATCTCAGACTCAGACACATCTCAGACTCAGGCACATCTCAGACTCAGGCACATCTCAGACTCAAACACATCTCAGACTCAGACACATCTCAGACTCAGGCACATCTCAGACTCAAGCACATCTCAGACTCAGGCACATCTCAGACTCAGGCACATCTCAGACTCAAACACATCTCAGACTCAAACACATCTCAGACTCAAACACATCTCAGACTCAGGCACATCTCAGACTCAAACACATCTCAGACTCAGACACATCTCAGACTCAAACACATCTCAGACTCAGACACATCTCAGACTCAGACACATCTCAGACTCAGACACATCTCAGACTCAAACACATCTCAGACTCAGACACATCTCAGACTCAGACACATCTCAGACTCAGGCACATCTCAGACTCAGGCACATCTCAGACTCAGACACATCTCAGACTCAAACACATCTCAGACTCAGGCACATCTCAGACTCAAACACATCTCAGACTCAAGCACATCTCAGACTCAAACACATCTCAGACTCAAACACATCTCAGACTCAAACACATCTCAGACTCGAGCACATCTCAGACTCAAACACATCTCAGACTCAGACACATCTCAGACTCAGACACATCTCAGACTCAGACACATCTCAGACTCAGACACATCTCAGACTCAGACACATCTCAGACTCAGACACATCTCAGACTCAGACACATCTCAGACTCAAGCACATCTCAGACTCAGGCACATCTCAGACTCAGACACATCTCAGACTCAGACACATCTCAGACTCAGACACATCTCAGACTCAGACACATCTCAGACTCAGGCACATCTCAGACTCAGGCACATCTCAGACTCAGACACATCTCAGACTCAAACACATCTCAGACTCAAACACATCTCAGACTCAGGCACATCTCAGACTCAGGCACATCTCAGACTCAAGCACATCTCAGACTCAAACACATCTCAGACTCAAACACATCTCAGACTCAAACACATCTCAGACTCAAACACATCTCAGACTCAAACACATCTCAGACTCAAACACATCTCAGACTCAAACACATCTCAGACTCAAACACATCTCAGACTCAAGCACATCTCAGACTCAAACACATCTCAGACTCAAACACATCTCAGACTCAAACACATCTCAGACTCAGGCACATCTCAGACTCAGACACATCTCAGACTCAAACACATCTCAGACTCAGACACATCTCAGACTCAGACACATCTCAGACTCAGACACATCTCAGACTCAAACACATCTCAGACTCAAACACATCTCAGACACATCTCAGACTCAGACACATCTCAGACTCAGGCACATCTCAGACTCAGGCACATCTCAGACTCAGACACATCTCAGACTCAAACACATCTCAGACTCAGGCACATCTCAGACTCAAGCACATCTCAGACTCAAACACATCTCAGACTCAAACACATCTCAGACTCAAACACATCTCAGACTCAAACACATCTCAGACTCAAGCACATCTCAGACTCAAACACATCTCAGACTCAAACACATCTCAGACTCAGACACATCTCAGACTCAGGCACATCTCAGACTCAAACACATCTCAGACTCAGACACATCTCAGACTCAGACACATCTCAGACTCAGGCACATCTCAGACTCAGGCACATCTCAGACTCAAACACATCTCAGACTCAAACACATCTCAGACTCAGACACATCTCAGACTCAGACACATCTCAGACTCAGACACATCTCAGACTCAGACACATCTCAGACTCAGACACATCTCAGACTCAGACACATCTCAGACTCAGACACATCTCAGACTCGAACACATCTCAGACTCGAACACATCTCAGACTCGAACACATCTCAGACTCGAACACATCTCAGACTCGAACACATCTCAGACTCGAACACATCTCAGACTCGAACACATCTCAGACTCGAACACATCTCAGACTCGAACACATCTCAGACTCGAACACATCTCAGACTCGAACACATCTCAGACTCGAACACATCTCAGACTCGAACACATCTCAGACTCGAACACATCTCAGACTCGAACACATCTCAGACTCGAACACATCTCAGACTCGAACACATCTCAGACTCGAACACATCTCAGACTCGAACACATCTCAGACTCGAACACATCTCAGACTCGAACACATCTCAGACTCGAACACATCTCAGACTCGAACACATCTCAGACTCGAACACATCTCAGACTCGAACACATCTCAGACTCGAACACATCTCAGACTCGAACACATCTCAGACTCGAACACATCTCAGACTCGAACACATCTCAGACTCGAACACATCTCAGACTCGAACACATCTCAGACTCGAACACATCTCAGACTCGAACACATCTCAGACTCGAACACATCTCAGACTCAGACACATCTCAGACTCAGACACATCTCAGACTCAGACACATCTCAGACTCAGACACATCTCAGACTCAGACACATCTCAGACTCAGACACATCTCAGACTCGAACACATCTCAGACTCGAACACATCTCAGACTCAAACACATCTCAGACTCAAACACATCTCAGACTCAAACACATCTCAGACTCAAACACATCTCAGACTCAAACACATCTCAGACTCAAACACATCTCAGACTCAAACACAGACTCAAACACATCTCAGACTCAAACACATCTCAGACTCAGACACATCTCAGACTCAAGCACATCTCAGACTCAAGCACATCTCAGACTCAAGCACATCTCAGACTCAAACACATCTCAGACTCAAACACATCTCAGACTCAAACACATCTCAGACTCAAGCACATCTCAGACTCAAGCACATCTCAGACTCAAACACATCTCAGACTCAAACACATCTCAGACTCAAACACATCTCAGACTCAAACACATCTCAGACTCAAACACATCTCAGACTCAGACACATCTCAGACTCAAACACATCTCAGACTCAAACACATCTCAGACTCAAACACATCTCAGACTCAAACACATCTCAGACTCAAACACATCTCAGACTCAGACACATCTCAGACTCGAACACATCTCAGACTCGAACACATCTCAGACTCAGGCACATCTCAGACTCAGACACATCTCAGACTCGAACACATCTCAGACTCAAACACATCTCAGACTCAGACACATCTCAGACTCGAACACATCTCAGACTCAGGCACATCTCAGACTCAGACACATCTCAGACTCAAGCACATCTCAGACTCAAGCACATCTCAGACTCAAACACATCTCAGACTCAAACACATCTCAGACTCAGACACATCTCAGACTCAAGCACATCTCAGACTCAAACACATCTCAGACTCAAACACATCTCAGACTCAAACACATCTCAGACTCAAACACATCTCAGACTCAAACACATCTCAGACTCAAACACATCTCAGACTCAGACACATCTCAGACTCAAGCACATCTCAGACTCAAGCACATCTCAGACTCAGACACATCTCAGACTCAGACACATCTCAGACTCAAACACATCTCAGACTCAAACACATCTCAGACTCAAGCACATCTCAGACTCAAGCACATCTCAGACTCAAGCACATCTCAGACTCAGACACATCTCAGACTCGAGCACATCTCAGACTCAGACACATCTCAGACTCAAGCACATCTCAGACTCAGGCACATCTCAGACTCAGACACATCTCAGACTCAGACACATCTCAGACTCAAGCACATCTCAGACTCAGGCACATCTCAGACTCAAACACATCTCAGACTCAAACACATCTCAGACTCAGACTCAGGCACATCTCAGACTCAAACACAGACTCAAACACATCTCAGACTCAAACACATCTCAGACTCAAACACATCTCAGACTCAGACACATCTCAGACTCAAGCACATCTCAGACTCAAACACATCTCAGACTCGAACACATCTCAGACTCGAACACATCTCAGACTCGAACACATCTCAGACTCAAGCACATCTCAGACTCAAACACATCTCAGACTCAAACACATCTCAGACTCAAACACATCTCAGACTCAGACACATCTCAGACTCAGACACATCTCAGACTCAGACACATCTCAGACTCAGACACATCTCAGACTCAGACACATCTCAGACTCAGACACATCTCAGACTCAGACACATCTCAGACTCAGACACATCTCAGACTCAAGCACATCTCAGACTCAAGCACATCTCAGACTCAGACACATCTCAGACTCAGACACATCTCAGACTCAAGCACATCTCAGACTCAGGCACATCTCAGACTCAAACACATCTCAGACTCAAACACATCTCAGACTCAAACACATCTCAGACTCAAACACATCTCAGACTCAGACTCAGGCACATCTCAGACTCAAACACATCTCAGACTCAAACACATCTCAGACTCAAACACATCTCAGACTCAAACACATCTCAGACTCAGGCACATCTCAGACTCAGACACATCTCAGACTCAAACACATCTCAGACTCGAACACATCTCAGACTCGAACACATCTCAGACTCGAACACATCTCAGACTCAGACACATCTCAGACTCAGACACATCTCAGACTCAAACACATCTCAGACTCAAACACATCTCAGACTCAAACACATCTCAGACTCAAACACATCTCAGACTCAGACACATCTCAGACTCAGACACATCTCAGACTCAGGCACATCTCAGACTCAAACACATCTCAGACTCAGACACATCTCAGACTCAGGCACATCTCAGACTCAGACACATCTCAGACTCAGACACATCTCAGACTCAGGCACATCTCAGACTCAGGCACATCTCAGACTCAGACACATCTCAGACTCAGACACATCTCAGACTCAGGCACATCTCAGACTCAAGCACATCTCAGACTCAGGCACATCTCAGACTCAGGCACATCTCAGACTCAAACACATCTCAGACTCAGACACATCTCAGACTCGAGCACATCTCAGACTCAGACACATCTCAGACTCAAGCACATCTCAGACTCAGGCACATCTCAGACTCAGACACATCTCAGACTCAGACACATCTCAGACTCAAGCACATCTCAGACTCAGGCACATCTCAGACTCAAACACATCTCAGACTCAAACACATCTCAGACTCAGACTCAGGCACATCTCAGACTCAAACACAGACTCAAACACATCTCAGACTCAAACACATCTCAGACTCAGACACATCTCAGACTCAAACACATCTCAGACTCAAACACATCTCAGACTCAAACACATCTCAGACTCAAACACATCTCAGACTCAGGCACATCTCAGACTCAGACACATCTCAGACTCAGACACATCTCAGACTCAGGCACATCTCAGACTCAAACACATCTCAGACTCAGACACATCTCAGACTCAGGCACATCTCAGACTCAGACACATCTCAGACTCAGACACATCTCAGACTCAGGCACATCTCAGACTCAGGCACATCTCAGACTCAGACACATCTCAGACTCAGACACATCTCAGACTCAGGCACATCTCAGACTCAAACACATCTCAGACTCAAACACATCTCAGACTCAGGCACATCTCAGACTCAGACACATCTCAGACTCAGACACATCTCAGACTCAAACACATCTCAGACTCAGACACATCTCAGACTCAGACACATCTCAGACTCAGACACATCTCAGACTCAAACACATCTCAGACTCAGACACATCTCAGACTCAGACACATCTCAGACTCAGGCACATCTCAGACTCAGGCACATCTCAGACTCAGACACATCTCAGACTCAGACACATCTCAGACTCAGGCACATCTCAGACTCAAACACATCTCAGACTCAAACACATCTCAGACTCAGGCACATCTCAGACTCAGACACATCTCAGACTCAGACACATCTCAGACTCAAACACATCTCAGACTCAGACACATCTCAGACTCAGACACATCTCAGACTCAGACACATCTCAGACTCAAACACATCTCAGACTCAGACACATCTCAGACTCAGACACATCTCAGACTCAGACACATCTCAGACTCAGGCACATCTCAGACTCAGGCACATCTCAGACTCAGACACATCTCAGACTCAAACACATCTCAGACTCAGGCACATCTCAGACTCAAACACATCTCAGACTCAAGCACATCTCAGACTCAAACACATCTCAGACTCAAACACATCTCAGACTCGAGCACATCTCAGACTCAAACACATCTCAGACTCAGACACATCTCAGACTCAAACACATCTCAGACTCAGACACATCTCAGACTCAGACACATCTCAGACTCAGACACATCTCAGACTCAGACACATCTCAGACTCAGACACATCTCAGACTCAGACACATCTCAGACTCAGGCACATCTCAGACTCAGGCACATCTCAGACTCAGACACATCTCAGACTCAAACACATCTCAGACTCAGGCACATCTCAGACTCAAACACATCTCAGACTCAAGCACATCTCAGACTCAAACACATCTCAGACTCAAACACATCTCAGACTCGAGCACATCTCAGACTCAAACACATCTCAGACTCAGACACATCTCAGACTCAAACACATCTCAGACTCAGACACATCTCAGACTCAGACACATCTCAGACTCAGACACATCTCAGACTCAGACACATCTCAGACTCAGACACATCTCAGACTCAGACACATCTCAGACTCAAACACATCTCAGACTCAAGCACATCTCAGACTCAGGCACATCTCAGACTCAGACACATCTCAGACTCAGACACATCTCAGACTCAGACACATCTCAGACTCAGGCACATCTCAGACTCAGGCACATCTCAGACTCAGACACATCTCAGACTCAAACACATCTCAGACTCAAACACATCTCAGACTCAGGCACATCTCAGACTCAAACACATCTCAGACTCAAGCACATCTCAGACTCAAACACATCTCAGACTCAAACACATCTCAGACTCAAACACATCTCAGACTCAAACACATCTCAGACTCAAACACATCTCAGACTCAAACACATCTCAGACTCAAACACATCTCAGACTCAAGCACATCTCAGACTCAAACACATCTCAGACTCAAACACATCTCAGACTCAAACACATCTCAGACTCAGGCACATCTCAGACTCAGACACATCTCAGACTCAAACACATCTCAGACTCAGACACATCTCAGACTCAGACACATCTCAGACTCAAACACATCTCAGACTCAAACACATCTCAGACTCAAACACATCTCAGACACATCTCAGACTCAGACACATCTCAGACTCAGGCACATCTCAGACTCAGGCACATCTCAGACTCAGACACATCTCAGACTCAAACACATCTCAGACTCAGGCACATCTCAGACTCAAGCACATCTCAGACTCAAACACATCTCAGACTCAAACACATCTCAGACTCAAACACATCTCAGACTCGAGCACATCTCAGACTCAAACACATCTCAGACTCAGACACATCTCAGACTCAAACACATCTCAGACTCAGACACATCTCAGACTCAGACACATCTCAGACTCAGACACATCTCAGACTCAAACACATCTCAGACTCAGGCACATCTCAGACTCAGGCACATCTCAGACTCAGGCACATCTCAGACTCAAACACATCTCAGACTCAGGCACATCTCAGACTCAAACACATCTCAGACTCAAACACATCTCAGACTCAAACACATCTCAGACTCAAACACTTCTCAGACTCAAACACATCTCAGACTCAAACACATCTCAGACTCAAACACATCTCAGACTCAAACACATCTCAGACTCAGGCACATCTCAGACTCAAACACATCTCAGACTCAAACACATCTCAGACTCAAGCACATCTCAGACTCAAGCACATCTCAGACTCAAACACATCTCAGACTCAAACACATCTCAGACTCAAACACATCTCAGACTCAAACACATCTCAGACTCAAACACATCTCAGACTCAGGCACATCTAAGACTCGAGCACATCTCAGACTCAAACACATCTCAGACTCAAGCACATCTCAGACTCAAACACATCTCAGACTCAAACACATCTCAGACTCAAACACATCTCAGACTCAGACACATCTCAGACTCAAACACATCTCAGACTCAGACACATCTCAGACTCAGACACATCTCAGACTCAAACACATCTCAGACTCAAACACATCTCAGACTCAAGCACATCTCAGACTCAAACACATCTCAGACTCAAGCACATCTCAGACTCAGGCACATCTCAGACTCAAACACATCTCAGACTCAAACACATCTCAGACTCAAACACATCTCAGACTCAAACACATCTCAGACTCAGACTCAGGCACATCTCAGACTCAAACACATCTCAGACTCAAACACATCTCAGACTCAAACACATCTCAGACTCAAACACATCTCAGACTCAGGCACATCTCAGACTCAGACACATCTCAGACTCAAACACATCTCAGACTCGAACACATCTCAGACTCGAACACATCTCAGACTCGAACACATCTCAGACTCAAACACATCTCAGACTCAAACACATCTCAGACTCAGACACATCTCAGACTCAGACACATCTCAGACTCAAACACATCTCAGACTCAAACACATCTCAGACTCAGGCACATCTCAGACTCAGACACATCTCAGACTCAAACACATCTCAGACTCAAACACATCTCAGACTCAGGCACATCTCAGACTCAGGCACATCTCAGACTCAAACACATCTCAGACTCAGACACATCTCAGACTCAGGCACATCTCAGACTCAAGCACATCTCAGACTCAGGCACATCTCAGACTCAGGCACATCTCAGACTCAAACACATCTCAGACTCAAACACATCTCAGACTCAAACACATCTCAGACTCAGGCACATCTCAGACTCAAACACATCTCAGACTCAGACACATCTCAGACTCAAACACATCTCAGACTCAGACACATCTCAGACTCAGACACATCTCAGACTCAGACACATCTCAGACTCAAACACATCTCAGACTCAGACACATCTCAGACTCAGACACATCTCAGACTCAGGCACATCTCAGACTCAGGCACATCTCAGACTCAGACACATCTCAGACTCAAACACATCTCAGACTCATGCACATCTCAGACTCAAACACATCTCAGACTCAAGCACATCTCAGACTCAAACACATCTCAGACTCAAACACATCTCAGACTCAAACACATCTCAGACTCGAGCACATCTCAGACTCAAACACATCTCAGACTCAGACACATCTCAGACTCAAACACATCTCAGACTCAGACACATCTCAGACTCAGGCACATCTCAGACTCAAACACATCTCAGACTCAAGCACATCTTAGACTCAAACACATCTCAGACTCAAACACATCTCAGACTCAAACACATCTCAGACTCAAACACATCTCAGACTCAAACACATCTCAGACTCAAACACATCTCAGACTCAAACACATCTCAGACTCAAGCACATCTCAGACTCAAACACATCTCAGACTCAAACACATCTCAGACTCAAACACATCTCAGACTCAGGCACATCTCAGACTCAGACACATCTCAGACTCAAACACATCTCAGACTCAGACACATCTCAGACTCAGACACATCTCAGACTCAAACACATCTCAGACTCAAACACATCTCAGACTCAAACACATCTCAGACACATCTCAGACTCAGACACATCTCAGACTCAGGCACATCTCAGACTCAGGCACATCTCAGACTCAGACACATCTCAGACTCAAACACATCTCAGACTCAGGCACATCTCAGACTCAAGCACATCTCAGACTCAAACACATCTCAGACTCAAACACATCTCAGACTCAAACACATCTCAGACTCGAGCACATCTCAGACTCAAACACATCTCAGACTCAGACACATCTCAGACTCAAACACATCTCAGACTCAGACACATCTCAGACTCAGACACATCTCAGACTCAGACACATCTCAGACTCAAACACATCTCAGACTCAGGCACATCTCAGACTCAGACACATCTCAGACTCAGACACATCTCAGACTCAGGCACATCTCAGACTCAGACACATCTCAGACTCAAACACATCTCAGACTCAAGCACATCTCAGACTCAAACACATCTCAGACTCAAACACATCTCAGACTCAAGCACATCTCAGACTCAAACACATCTCAGACTCAAACACATCTCAGACTCAAACACATCTCAGACTCAAGCACATCTCAGACTCAAACACATCTCAGACTCAAACACATCTCAGACTCAAGCACATCTCAGACTCAAACACATCTCAGACTCAAACACATCTCAGACTCAAACACATCTCAGACTCAGGCACATCTCAGACTCAGGCACATCTCAGACTCAGGCACATCTCAGACTCAAACACATCTCAGACTCAGGCACATCTCAGACTCAAACACATCTCAGACTCAAACACATCTCAGACTCAAACACATCTCAGACTCAAACACTTCTCAGACTCAAACACATCTCAGACTCAAACACATCTCAGACTCAAACACATCTCAGACTCAAACACATCTCAGACTCAGGCACATCTCAGACTCAAACACATCTCAGACTCAAACACATCTCAGACTCAAGCACATCTCAGACTCAAGCACATCTCAGACTCAAACACATCTCAGACTCAAACACATCTCAGACTCAAACACATCTCAGACTCAAACACATCTCAGACTCAAACACATCTCAGACTCAGGCACATCTAAGACTCGAGCACATCTCAGACTCAAACACATCTCAGACTCAAGCACATCTCAGACTCAAACACATCTCAGACTCAAACACATCTCAGACTCAAACACATCTCAGACTCAGACACATCTCAGACTCAGACACATCTCAGACTCAGACACATCTCAGACTCAGACACATCTCAGACTCAGACACATCTCAGACTCAGACACATCTCAGACTCAGACACATCTCAGACTCAGACACATCTCAGACTCAAGCACATCTCAGACTCAGACACATCTCAGACTCAGACACATCTCAGACTCAAGCACATCTCAGACTCAGGCACATCTCAGACTCAAACACATCTCAGACTCAAACACATCTCAGACTCAAACACATCTCAGACTCAAACACATCTCAGACTCAGACTCAGGCACATCTCAGACTCAAACACATCTCAGACTCAAACACATCTCAGACTCAAACACATCTCAGACTCAAACACATCTCAGACTCAGGCACATCTCAGACTCAAACACATCTCAGACTCGAACACATCTCAGACTCGAACACATCTCAGACTCGAACACATCTCAGACTCAAACACATCTCAGACTCAAACACATCTCAGACTCAGACACATCTCAGACTCAGACACATCTCAGACTCAGACACATCTCAGACTCAAACACATCTCAGACTCAAACACATCTCAGACTCAGGCACATCTCAGACTCAGGCACATCTCAGACTCAAACACATCTCAGACTCAGACACATCTCAGACTCAGGCACATCTCAGACTCAAGCACATCTCAGACTCAGGCACATCTCAGACTCAGGCACATCTCAGACTCAAACACATCTCAGACTCAAACACATCTCAGACTCAAACACATCTCAGACTCAAACACATCTCAGACTCAGGCACATCTCAGACTCAAACACATCTCAGACTCAGACACATCTCAGACTCAAACACATCTCAGACTCAGACACATCTCAGACTCAGACACATCTCAGACTCAGACACATCTCAGACTCAAACACATCTCAGACTCAGACACATCTCAGACTCAGACACATCTCAGACTCAGGCACATCTCAGACTCAGGCACATCTCAGACTCAGACACATCTCAGACTCAAACACATCTCAGACTCATGCACATCTCAGACTCAAACACATCTCAGACTCAAGCACATCTCAGACTCAAACACATCTCAGACTCAAACACATCTCAGACTCAAACACATCTCAGACTCGAGCACATCTCAGACTCAAACACATCTCAGACTCAGACACATCTCAGACTCAAACACATCTCAGACTCAGACACATCTCAGACTCAGACACATCTCAGACTCAGACACATCTCAGACTCAGACACATCTCAGACTCAGACACATCTCAGACTCAAACACATCTCAGACTCAAACACATCTCAGACTCAGGCACATCTCAGACTCAGGCACATCTCAGACTCAGACACATCTCAGACTCAGACACATCTCAGACTCAGACACATCTCAGACTCAGGCACATCTCAGACTCAGGCACATCTCAGACTCAGACACATCTCAGACTCAAACACATCTCAGACTCAAACACATCTCAGACTCAGGCACATCTCAGACTCAAACACATCTCAGACTCAAGCACATCTCAGACTCAAACACATCTCAGACTCAAACACATCTCAGACTCAAACACATCTCAGACTCAAACACATCTCAGACTCAAACACATCTCAGACTCAAACACATCTCAGACTCAAACACATCTCAGACTCAAACACATCTCAGACTCAAACACATCTCAGACTCAAGCACATCTCAGACTCAAACACATCTCAGACTCAAACACATCTCAGACTCAAACACATCTCAGACTCAGGCACATCTCAGACTCAGACACATCTCAGACTCAAACACATCTCAGACTCAGACACATCTCAGACTCAGACACATCTCAGACTCAGACACATCTCAGACTCAAACACATCTCAGACTCAAACACATCTCAGACACATCTCAGACTCAGACACATCTCAGACTCAGGCACATCTCAGACTCAGGCACATCTCAGACTCAGACACATCTCAGACTCAAACACATCTCAGACTCAGGCACATCTCAGACTCAAGCACATCTCAGACTCAAACACATCTCAGACTCAAACACATCTCAGACTCAAACACATCTCAGACTCGAGCACATCTCAGACTCAAACACATCTCAGACTCAGACACATCTCAGACTCAAACACATCTCAGACTCAGACACATCTCAGACTCAGACACATCTCAGACTCAAACACATCTCAGACTCAGGCACATCTCAGACTCAAGCACATCTCAGACTCAAACACATCTCAGACTCAAACACATCTCAGACTCAAGCACATCTCAGACTCAAACACATCTCAGACTCAAACACATCTCAGACTCAAACACATCTCAGACTCAGGCACATCTCAGACTCAGGCACATCTCAGACTCAGGCACATCTCAGACTCAAACACATCTCAGACTCAGGCACATCTCAGACTCAAACACATCTCAGACTCAAACACATCTCAGACTCAAACACATCTCAGACTCAAACACATCTCAGACTCAAACACATCTCAGACTCAAACACATCTCAGACTCAAACACATCTCAGACTCAGGCACATCTCAGACTCAAACACATCTCAGACTCAAACACATCTCAGACTCAAGCACATCTCAGACTCAAGCACATCTCAGACTCAAACACATCTCAGACTCAAACACATCTCAGACTCAAACACATCTCAGACTCAAACACATCTCAGACTCAAACACATCTCAGACTCAGGCACATCTAAGACTCGAGCACATCTCAGACTCAAACACATCTCAGACTCAAGCACATCTCAGACTCAAACACATCTCAGACTCAAACACATCTCAGACTCAAACACATCTCAGACTCGAGCACATCTCAGACTCAGACACATCTCAGACTCAAGCACATCTCAGACTCAAGCACATCTCAGACTCAGACACATCTCAGACTCAAGCACATCTCAGACTCGAGCACATCTCAGACTCAGACACATCTCAGACTCAAGCACATCTCAGACTCAAGCACATCTCAGACTCAGACACATCTCAGACTCAAGCACATCTCAGACTCAAGCACATCTCAGACTCAAGCACATCTCAGACTCAGGCACATCTCAGACTCAGGCACATCTCAGACTCAGGCACATCTCAGACTCAGGCACATCTCAGACTCAAACACATCTCAGACTCAAACACATCTCAGACTCAAACACATCTCAGACTCAGGCACATCTCAGACTCAAACACATCTCAGACTCAAACACATCTCAGACTCAAACACATCTCAGACTCAAGCACATCTCAGACTCAAACACATCTCAGACTCAAGCACATCTCAGACTCAGACACATCTCAGACTCAAGCACATCTCAGACTCAAGCACATCTCAGACTCAGGCACATCTCAGACTCAGGCACATCTCAGACTCAGGCACATCTCAGACTCAAACACATCTCAGACTCAAACACATCTCAGACTCAAACACATCTCAGACTCAGGCACATCTCAGACTCAAACACATCTCAGACTCAAACACATCTCAGACTCAAGCACATCTCAGACTCAAACACATCTCAGACTCAAACACATCTCAGACTCAGACACATCTCAGACTCAAGCACATCTCAGACTCAAACACATCTCAGACTCAAACACATCTCAGACTCAATCACATCTCAGACTCAAACACATCTCAGACTCAAACACATCTCAGACTCAAACACATCTCAGACTCAGACACATCTCAGACTCAAACACATCTCAGACTCAAACACATCTCAGACTCAAGCACATCTCAGACTCAAACACATATCAGACTCAAACACATCTCAGACTCAAACACATCTCAGACTCGAGCACATCTCAGACTCAAACACATCTCAGACTCAGACACATCTCAGACTCAAACACATCTCAGACTCAGACACATCTCAGACTCAGACACATCTCAGACTCAGACACATCTCAGACTCAAACACATCTCAGACTCAGACACATCTCAGACTCAAACACATCTCAGACTCAAGCACATCTCAGACTCAGGCACATCTCAGACTCAGACACATCTCAGACTCAGACACATCTCAGACTCAGGCACATCTCAGACTCAGGCACATCTCAGACTCAGACACATCTCAGACTCAAACACATCTCAGACTCAAACACATCTCAGACTCAGGCACATCTCAGACTCAAACACATCTCAGACTCAAACACATCTCAGACTCAAACACATCTCAGACTCAAACACATCTCAGACTCAAACACATCTCAGACTCAGGCACATCTCAGACTCAAACACATCTCAGACTCAAACACATCTCAGACTCAAGCACATCTCAGACTCAAACACATCTCAGACTCAAACACATCTCAGACTCAAACACATCTCAGACTCAAACACATCTCAGACTCAAACACATCTCAGACTCAGACACATCTCAGACTCGAGCACATCTCAGACTCAGGCACATCTCAGACTCGAGCACATCTCAGACTCAAACACATCTCAGACTCAAACACATCTCAGACTCAAGCACATCTCAGACTCAAGCACATCTCAGACTCAAGCACATCTCAGACTCAAACACATCTCAGACTCAAACACATCTCAGACTAGAGCACATCTCAGACTAGAGCACATCTCAGACTAGAGCACATCTCAGACTCAGACACATCTCAGACTCAAGCACATCTCAGACTCAAGCACATCTCAGACTCAGACACATCTCAGACTCAAGCACATCTCAGACTCAGACACATCTCAGACTCGAGCACATCTCAGACTCGAGCACATCTCAGACTCGAGCACATCTCAGACTCAGACACATCTCAGACTCGAGCACATCTCAGACTCAAGCACATCTCAGACTCAAGCACATCTCAGACTCAGGCACATCTCAGACTCAGGCACATCTCAGACTCAGGCACATCTCAGACTCAAACACATCTCAGACTCAGGCACATCTCAGACTCAGGCACATCTCAGACTCAGGCACATCTCAGACTCAGGCACATCTCAGACTCAGGCACATCTCAGACTCAGGCACATCTCAGACTCAGGCACATCTCAGACTCAGGCACATCTCAGACTCAGGCACATCTCAGACTCAGGCACATCTCAGACTCAGGCACATCTCAGACTCAGGCACATCTCAGACTCAGGCACATCTCAGACTCAGGCACATCTCAGACTCAAACACATCTCAGACTCAAACACATCTCAGACTCAAGCACATCTCAGACTCAAACACATCTCAGACTCAAACACATCTCAGACTCAAACACATCTCAGACTCAAACACATCTCAGACTCGAACACATCTCAGACTCAAGCACATCTCAGACTCAGACACATCTCAGACTCAAGCACATCTCAGACTCAAGCACATCTCAGACTCAAGCACATCTCAGACTCAAACACATCTCAGACTCAGGCACATCTCAGACTCAAGCACATCTCAGACTCAAGCACATCTCAGACTCAAACACATCTCAGACTCAAGCACATCTCAGACTCAGGCACATCTCAGACTCAAGCACATCTCAGACTCAAGCACATCTCAGACTCAAACACATCTCAGACTCAAACACATCTCAGACTCAAGCACATCTCAGACTCAGGCACATCTCAGACTCAAACACATCTCAGACTCAAGCACATCTCAGACTCAAGCACATCTCAGACTCAAGCACATCTCAGACTCAAGCACATCTCAGA
Source organism: Rhinichthys klamathensis goyatoka (assembly GCF_029890125.1). Taxonomy (NCBI): domain Eukaryota; kingdom Metazoa; phylum Chordata; class Actinopteri; order Cypriniformes; family Leuciscidae; genus Rhinichthys; species Rhinichthys klamathensis. The sequence goes on along the minus strand of NW_026606817.1, from coordinate 138,252 downwards.
CTCAAACACATCTCAGACTCAAACACATCTCAGACTAGAGCACATCTCAGACTAGAGCACATCTCAGACTCAGACACATCTCAGACTCAAGCACATCTCAGACTCAAGCACATCTCAGACTCAGACACATCTCAGACTCAAGCACATCTCAGACTCAGACACATCTCAGACTCGAGCACATCTCAGACTCGAGCACATCTCAGACTCGAGCACATCTCAGACTCAGACACATCTCAGACTCGAGCACATCTCAGACTCAAGCACATCTCAGACTCAAGCACATCTCAGACTCAGGCACATCTCAGACTCAGGCACATCTCAGACTCAGGCACATCTCAGACTCAAACACATCTCAGACTCAGGCACATCTCAGACTCAGGCACATCTCAGACTCAGGCACATCTCAGACTCAGGCACATCTCAGACTCAGGCACATCTCAGACTCAGGCACATCTCAGACTCAGGCACATCTCAGACTCAGGCACATCTCAGACTCAGGCACATCTCAGACTCAGGCACATCTCAGACTCAGGCACATCTCAGACTCAGGCACATCTCAGACTCAGGCACATCTCAGACTCAGGCACATCTCAGACTCAGGCACATCTCAGACTCAGGCACATCTCAGACTCAGGCACATCTCAGACTCAGGCACATCTCAGACTCAGGCACATCTCAGACTCAAACACATCTCAGACTCAAACACATCTCAGACTCAAGCACATCTCAGACTCAAACACATCTCAGACTCAAACACATCTCAGACTCAAACACATCTCAGACTCAAACACATCTCAGACTCGAACACATCTCAGACTCAAGCACATCTCAGACTCAGACACATCTCAGACTCAAGCACATCTCAGACTCAAGCACATCTCAGACTCAAGCACATCTCAGACTCAAGCACATCTCAGACTCAAACACATCTCAGACTCAGGCACATCTCAGACTCAAGCACATCTCAGACTCAAGCACATCTCAGACTCAAACACATCTCAGACTCAAGCACATCTCAGACTCAGGCACATCTCAGACTCAAGCACATCTCAGACTCAAGCACATCTCAGACTCAAACACATCTCAGACTCAAACACATCTCAGACTCAAGCACATCTCAGACTCAGGCACATCTCAGACTCAAACACATCTCAGACTCAAGCACATCTCAGACTCAAGCACATCTCAGACTCAAGCACATCTCAGACTCAAGCACATCTCAGACTCAAGCACATCTCAGATTCAGGCACATCTCAGACTCAGGCACATCTCAGACTCAGACACATCTCAGACTCAGACACATCTCAGACTCAAACACATCTCAGACTCAAGCACATCTCAGACTCAAGCACATCTCAGACTCAAACACATCTCAGACTCAAACACATCTCAGACTCAAACACATCTCAGACTCAAACACATCTCAGACTCAAGCACATCTCAGACTCAAACACATCTCAGACTCAAGCACATCTCAGACTCAAACACATCTCAGACTCAAACACATCTCAGACTCAAACACATCTCAGACTCAAACACATCTCAGACTCAAACACATCTCAGACTCAGACACATCTCAGACTCAGACACATCTCAGACTCAGACACATCTCAGACTCAGGCACATCTCAGACTCAAACACATCTCAGACTCAAACACATCTCAGACTCAAACACATCTCAGACTCAAGCACATCTCAGACTCGAGCACATCTCAGACTCAAACACATCTCAGACTCAGACACATCTCAGACTCAAACACATCTCAGACTCGAGCACATCTCAGACTCGAGCACATCTCAGACTCGAGCACATCTCAGACTCAAACACATCTCAGACTCAAACACATCTCAGACTCAGACACATCTCAGACTCAGACACATCTCAGACTCAAACACATCTCAGACTCAAACACATCTCAGACTCAAGCACATCTCAGACTCGAGCACATCTCAGACTCAAACACATCTCAGACTCAAACACATCTCAGACTCAGGCACATCTCAGACTCAGGCACATCTCAGACTCAAACACATCTCAGACTCGAGCACATCTCAGACTCAAACACATCTCAGACTCGAGCACATCTCAGACTCAGATACATCTCAGACTCGAGCACATCTCAGACTCAGATACATCTCAGACTCAGACACATCTCAGACTCAGACACATCTCAGACTCGAGCACATCTCAGACTCAGACACATCTCAGACTCAGACACATCTCAGACTCAAACACATCTCAGACTCAGACACATCTCAGACTCAGACACATCTCAGACTCAGACACATCTCAGACTCAGACACATCTCAGACTCAGACACATCTCAGACTCGAGCACAACTCAGACTCAGACACATCTCAGACTCAAACACATCTCAGACTCGAGCACATCTCAGACTCAAACACATCTCAGACTCAAACACATCTCAGACTCAGACACATCTCAGACTCAGACACATCTCAGACTCAAACACATCTCAGACTCAAACACATCTCAGACTCGAGCACATCTCAGACTCAAACACATCTCAGACTCGAGCACATCTCAGACTCAAACACATCTCAGACTCAAACACATCTCAGACTCAAACACATCTCAGACTCAAACACATCTCAGACTCAGATACATCTCAGACTCAGACACATCTCAGACTCAGACACATCTCAGACTCAGACACATCTCAGACTTGCTTTTGCTGTTCTGCAGGAGATTGATGAGGAAACGCACCTGAACTGTTGCTGAAGCTCAGAGGCCATGGCTGAAATATCCACATACTGATCATCATGTGTCTTCAGGAACTGAAACAGGCAGATGTGGGAGAGACCATTGAAAATACATCATACACAAACACACATATATATATATACAGTGGTGGCCAAAATTATTAGAATGGTAAGAGTTTAAAAATAAGTCTCTTCTGCTCACCAAGGCTTCATTTATTTGATCTAAAATACAGAAAAAACAGTAATATTGTGAAATATTTTTTCTATGTGAATATACAGTAAAGTGTAATTTATTCCTGTGATCAAAGCTGAATTTTCAGCATCATTACTCCAGTCTTCAGTGTCACATGATCCTTCAGAAATCACTCTAATATGAGGATCTGATGCTCAAGAAACATTTATGATTATTATCGATGTTGAAAACAGTTGTGTACAATTTATTTTCAGGATTCTGTGATAAATAGAAAGTTCAAAAGAACAGCATTTATCAGAAATAGAAAGCTTTTGTAACATTATCACTATCCTTCAAGAGTGTGGGGTCAAGTTTAAAAGAGAGAAATTAATAATTTTATTCCGCAATGATGCATTAAATTGATCAAAAGTGACAGTATAGACATTTATTATGTTGCAAAAGCTTATTTTAAATTGTAAAAATATTTCTGTTTTTGCTGTATTTTGAATCACATAAATGAAGCCTCGATGAGCAGAAGAGACTTCTTTTAAAACATAAACAAATCTTACCGTTTGATACTTTGGGCCACACACACACACACACACACAACACACATATTGATTGTATACAATGTTTATATGGGAAGGAAGCATGAGGAGGAATATCATGTGTTATACAGGCATTCACACAACCATCTGATGTTTAAACTTGCTAGGTAAACATAGACAAGCCAATTTTGTTATGTTAATAACTTAAAATCAATAAGTAGCACATTAAAATCATTACAGACTCTTTGGGGCACAAATAGCCTACTTTCCTTCGTATTTTTATTTATTTAGTTACTGTATCTTTAGTTTCCCCTGGCTGTCTTCGTGTAGCTTTTTTTAGATTACTTTATTATTAGTTATTGTACAGTATATAATATTATCTGAATGATAATAATAATAAAGCTTTAATTTTACCTGATGGACTCGGTGTTTGAGTCTCGGGTCTACATTATAAGCGCCGCGGTTCCTCATGGTTTATCGCACATAAAGCCACGAACGAAGTTTCATTAATGTAGAGTTTAAACGAGGAGGAGGAGAAACACTAAAGACAGTTTAAGAAGTTTACAGATCCATCTTTAGCATCACGCTACTGTCACGTTACATGTGGAAACTGAACACACACACACCACACACACACACACACGCTGATCGCTGCTACTCAACACACGCCAGCGCCACCTGTCGGCCTGGAGACGCCAGCCACTATCACTTTTACAATATTACAGAGGTATTAACCAAAGAAAATGTGTTTGTTTTTTCTCCTAATGATGTCATGAAGTGGTAATAATAATAATTAATGCACGACTGTAGTGTGTGTCTGTGTCAGTTCGTCGACCGCAGAAAAAGAGGACGGGTGCGTCATGACGTCACATGCCGAAGCGACACGTATGTGCGCTATCAGTGAACGTGCGCGTTCACGTGATCACTCACAGTAGAAAATGGCGAGTCCGTGCACGAAGCGGTTGTGCACGAATGAAAGGTTTGTTTCTCGCCAGGAAGCGGATTGCTGGAGGTCTGAATTCATTCACTCTGTGGGTAAGATGAGCACTCCCTGCAGAACACTCTGTTTTCATTGTTTCTTCACGGTAGTTTAATAGAAATGTGGGCACTAATTCCTGCAGTTAGCATGCTAACGCTAACCGTCAGGATCGGACCAAACCCCGTTAATCTTTGGCTTTCGGTGCTCCAATCATAGACGCGACGAACTTCCGTTTCACTGTGATCCACTCGGTCTATTTCTCGTCGCGATATTGATATTCATATAGAGTTATGTGTATTGCTAGCTCTCTGCGCGCTCACGTTCGTCTGAAAGTTGTTTTTTAAATGCGCGTTCATGTGCAGTTCAGCATGAGCGTGATTGACAGATAAGCAAATGTCAGTCAGCAATGCAGAAGTGAAAGAACTTCAACAAATGAAAATGTAAATAAGTTTGTTTACTGTTTGTGTTGACTAAACGTTTGTTTTAATCAAACTATTTTTTTTTAAATAAATAAATGCTTTTTTTCAAGGTTCCCTTTTGAAAATTGTAAGCCTGTGATGGTGCAAAATAATGTGTTACAAACATAAATTACTATTGCATTTCATAAAGAAGTGCAGTTTCTAATAATATCACATAGTTTGACTGTGAAGCACTGAGCTGTGGTTAATCTCAAAGGTCTCATGGCAGTCAAAATAAGCCTGGTTTAACTTGAAGAAATTGAGACCGAAATATATTACTGTCGTACAGTAGAATTTGAGACAAAAAACACTGCATAGGATTTAATTGGGTTAAAATGCCCATAAAAGGTAAAAATCTATTTAAAACTTATTGGAAAAGATCATTTCTGGCATTGCTGCGAACTAATCATAACACAGAATATGGAAAACTTTAGGAGTTGACTGTCAATAAATATTCAAAATATTGTCTAATTATCATTATCGATAAAATCCAAGAAAATGTAGAGATGTAATATTTAGTCAATGTTGCACAGCTCTAATGCAAATAGAAGAAACACCAGCGAATCAAGAAAACATCACTGTCGATTATTCCCTTGAAATTGTAATTACGCGATTATCACAATTTACATTGAATGATGTTTTGAATAGCTTTATACCATCGTTTGAAGCGACTGCAAGCCGTATTGTTGTTATACCAAAATAAACAAGCTAAAAAAACTCTTTTCCTGAACAACGTTTATTGCTTTTCTATAGCATTATGTCAAATATATATATTTTTGTTTAAAGAAAGTAAAAAATATGCATGGTATTTTAATGTTATGCTGAAACTAAAACGACGTTCGCCACCTCGGGTCCCCATAACACTTCCACTGTGCTCTGCTATACACAGCTGTGTGTGTGTGTGTGTGTGTGTGTGTGTGTGTGTGTGTGTGTGTGTGTGTGTGTGTGTGTGTGTGTGTGTGTGTGTGTGTGTGTGTGTGTGTGTGTGTGTGTGTGTGTGTGTGTGTGTGTGTGTGTGTGTGATGTTCTTCTATTTGCATGTGTTTTCTTGACACCATATAGCCTACAACTTAAAATACTCCGTCAGACGAGAGTAAGATATCATTTAAAAGCGATAAACAATATATTTGTATTTGTGTACCTTCAAAATAACAGCAAAACATCATACTTTTGCAAAATAAAGAAAACAAACAAAAATGCGTGTGCCGTCTCGGTGTCCATGAACGACGGCCTGAAGCCATGTACCAAATTCAGCAGAAAGTACTGCCTACTACACACAGATATGAACAATATATCTTTAGAAACCTTGAAGTGCCTACTTTTAAGTGTCTTATGGTTTACTTATTTGACGTTAAATGCATTATATAAGTAGCCCAACTTTGGAATTTAAATTGTAACATGTTTCAGATGATTAAAAAAATAGTCCGGAAATACGACCCCTTCTGAAAACCCCTGGCTTGGTGTTTTAATCTGTTTAAAAGTCGTGTAGCCTTTAGTTGAGATCTCATCCAATAGGGTCACTGCAGGCAAATCAGTAATATTGCTGAATATTAGTCATATACATTGACCCCCCCCCCAATACAGCATTAATTTTTTTTGTGCAAAAGTTCTTAAAAGGTGTACATTTAATTTTAAAAACCCTGCAGATGCCTTATTTTTTATTTATTTATAAATGGTAGTACCTATTTATACATCATAATAAACCGCACACCGACTGGCCGCTGCTGCTGGCAGGTCATGTGACTCATTGTGTACAGGCAGGTCATGTGACTCATTGTGTACAGGCAGGTCATGTGACTCATTGTGTACAGGGAGGTCATGTGACTCATTGTGTACAGGCAGGTCATGTGACTCATTGTGTACAGGCAGGTCATGTGACTCATTGTGTACAGGCAGGTCATGTGACTCATTGTGTACAGGCAGGTTTGCCCTGAACCGCAGGAAGCGTCCCGCAATCGTCCGTCAGTGTGGGGTTTCTTGCAGAGTACCCGTTTCAGTTCCCTTTACATCTGCCAAACGAGTACCAGCGGCTGGTAAAGCTGCCGTGAAAAAGGAAATCCACAGTAGAAATATACTTTTATTTTGATCCATGGTTTGTTGATTAGCTTGAGATGTGGGCGTGGCCCTCGCGTGTGCGCTTGTGGACCGGCAGGGATTCAGTGGACCACTTTATTGGAGAAGCATTACGCATATACGTCACCAGAGAGAAGACTGCTCCTTCACCGGAGACAGCTCAAAATAAATAAAAGTATGCATGGAAGAATCATTCACAATAAGATCAATTACATGCATGTAGAAAATAGATTTCATGCCAGCTACTAAACTCTGCGCTCACTCACTCCAGCCGCTTGCATGTCTGCATCTGTTTATCTGTTCTCACTGATTTGTGTGATTTTTGAAAGCCGTCGTACAGCGGGTTCCTGCCTCTCGTATCTCCCCTTACAGACAACCGTTCTGCGTCACCATGAAACCTAAATGGACAATAGTGTGGCATGTATTTTCATCATTATCGTTGTTTATGGAGATGTGTGTTGATTACAGTGAGAAACTGCTCTTGAACACGTCTCTGTTCTCCGACAGGTCTGGACAATATCTTGGCAGTGTTGTGGAGGACCTCGGTGGGGGAGGACCTCGGGCGTCTAACAGGTGTGTCTCTCAGAGCCGGAACCGGGAATATAGAGTCTTTAGTGTATTTATTATCAATAAATAAATTATTAAAGCTACAAAAGTTATTCAGTTCCTCTTGTCGTTTGATCAACATTAATGACAGACAGCAGGATTATTATGTTAAGACATAATGCACAGATCTAATATAGTGCTACACATCAGACCCCCCCCCCAACTGTTTACATCCATTTATGACATAACCAAACCAACTATGTTTACGTGAATGCTTGTCAAGACAGAATTTAAAAATATTTCTGCGTGTCTGTCCGCTCAAGCTCAGTATTCCTTTACAGAGACCACATGCTGTCTGAGGGACACGGCTTTCTGTGCACCGCTTCGTGTGTGTGTGTGTGTGTGTGTGTAATGCATTGAGATCTTTTTCAGGTTACTGCACTTAATAACTCTGTTTAACATCAAGCACGTCCCACACTTTATTTTCCCATTCATGCATGTTCGTTTTGCTTTGCTTACGAAGGACAACGTAACTTTGTAACTTTAAAAAAAAATTAAAATAGCCTACAAAAAGAGCACTTTATTTACATTAACACAGTTTACACCAACGACTCGACGGGGTATCATGTCTATAGCATCAGTCTTAGTCAGTTTTCTGTAGCGCAGCTTTTGCACTTCCAGTGAATCAGCTTGGAGCGTCTAGCATTCACACAGTGTCACATGTGCTTGTTTCTTGTTTTCCGTTGTAAAAGTTCATATGAATTATTCTTGTTTGCTGATTGGCTGCCGTGTGGGATAATCCACGTACTTACAAATCCAATGCCAAATTTCTCGTGTTTATTTAACACTCATAACTTATTTTTGCTCCTTAGGAAATTAATGATAATATTTCAACTGTCCAGTGAAATCAAATCTGTTGCATTTGATGGCATGCTTTTATATGATATATAGGTGAATAGTAGTAGTAGTAATAATAATAATATATGCTAAAATTAGGTGTGTAACGATACATCGTTATATCGCGATATGAAAATGCTCAGTTATGTATCGTTAATGTAAACGATATGATTCACGATAGAGTTAGTTTTATCCAAGACTCGCCACACTGTATTTATAAAGTATTCTGTCATGTGGTTTCAAACCTATGAGGTTTTCATTCTTCTTCCAAACAATAATGAACATATTATGAAACCTGAGAGTTTAACCCTCCCTTTAAAGGGTACATATCATGCTTTTAAATCGTTCCTTTTTACATATAAATCATACATTTGTAGTCTATATAAAGCGGAACTGCAATGCCTGGGTCTGAATTCCTCATTATTATAGCTCCACAGGCCCCTTTTCTACCCCTTTTCTGATGTGCGTCTGAGAGCAACTCGTTTTGGTGCGGTCTCTTTAAATACAATTGAGACACTTCATACCCCGCCCCCGGTGACACCATAGACAGGGTGACACTCGGTTCAACTCCACCCCGTTCGGCCATAGTTTGTATAGTTTGATAGCAGAGATACGATTATCTAGCGGCACAGAAACGTTTTATTCACACGTTATTAACAAAATGTCAACAACGGAAGACTTGTCCAGCCAGCCTTACATGTTCTAGCCAGAGTCGGAGCCGGAGCGAGATGAAAATGAAGACGACGAACCTGCAGAACAACGTCTTCATATGGATGTATCGCAATGTGTTACTGTATTATTTACACATGAAACTTTGGTCTTCCGACCTTTTACCACCGTATTGATTTATTTTGATTAATATGTGCGAGGGAGAGAGACCAAGACAACGCCTAGTTTGGAGACGGTGAAGTCTTGTTTACACTTTCGCCTGGCTCCGAAGAAAGAGAGTGCGCGCGCGCGACCGGGTCTCTCTCTCTCTCTCTCTCTCTCTCTGCTCGTTCTTTCAGTTAAACATGCGCCCTGTCACAACACAAGCACGGCAGTTCATCTACATTAGACGGTGTAATGAAGCGTGTGGGTTACATCCAACAACCGAACATTTTAACTTACCCTCTCGTAAGTTCTGCATCCTTTAGCTTGGACTACAAAATTGCAGCGAGAAATAAAAATGGCGGATTGCTCGAAGTGGTGCGCCGGAAGTCGATGTCCTTATTTGGCAGTTCCGCTGCAAATACTGTGACGTAATAGTTCAAAACACGTCATAGAGAACAGAAAAATCGGAACAGGTTGAAAAATATAACCAAAACAGAATATAAAGATATCAACGAAGCACCTGAAGAGAATAATTTAAACTTTTCTGTACTTCTAAACACTCCAAATATACAACAAAATGCATTTAAAGGAACACTCCGACTTTTTGAAACTTTAGCCTATTCACCTTATCCCCCAGAGTTAGATAAGTCCATACATACCTTTTTCATCTCCGTGCGTGCTGTAACTCTATCTGACGCACCCACCGCTAGCCTAGCTTAGCACAAAGACTGGATGTAAATGGTTGCAGCTAGCATACTAATCCAAATAAGTGACAAAATAGCGCAAACATTTTCCTATTTACATGTTGTGATTCGTATAGTCACAGAGTGTACAAAAAACGAAGTCACATGAGACACAGACATATTTTAACCGTATAAATACTGGGAACTATATTCTCTGAAGGCGAAGCACTGCTACTTGGGCGGAGTGATAACCGCAGCACCTGAGACGAACTCTCTGCTCCTCACCACGCACGTCTCAGGTGCTGCGGTTATCACTCCGCCCAAGTAGCAGTGCTTCGCCTTCAGAGAATATATAGTCGCCTTCAGAGAATATAGTTCCCAGTATTTATACGGTTAAAATATGTCTGTGTCTCATGTGACTTTGTTTTTTGTACACTCTGTGACTATACAAATCACAACATGTAAATAGAAACATGTTTGCGTTATTTTGTCACTTATTTGGATTAGTATGCTAGCTGCAACCATTTACATCCAGTCTTTGTGCTAAGCTAGGCTAGCGGTGGGTGCGTCAAACAGACGTATAGCACGCACGGAGATGAAAAAGGTATGTATGGACTTTTCTAACTCTGGGGGATAAGGTGAATAGGCTAAAGTCCCAAAAAGTCGGAGTGTTCCTTTTAAGGGCTAAAAAAATGGATTTAGCATGATATGTCCCCTTTAAAATCAATTCCCCTAAAACTTAAAAGATCTAAAAAAAATATCATAAAGGAATCGTGAAAATAATCAAGCAGTTTAATCTAAATCCAAGTCTTTTAAAGAGACAACGATGGCTTTATAGAAAGAGTTTAGAGTGTCAGTAACAGTGCAGACTCTAAACTGAATGATTGACAGCTTCAGTTATAAAGCCCTGTTTGTTCTTCCTCCTCGCACCATGCCACAACCGCCCGCTGATGCACGCATCGTTTCGTTAACAGGCTTTATATTGTACTATTTTCAGAAACGATAGGGGCCGATTGAACAAAAAAAATCCCCTAAACCAACTAAGTATCAGTGAGAAGAAGTTTGACAGAACAAAGTCATATTATATATCATATCAAGCTTCAGTCTATTTTAGTTTTGATGTCTTGGAAAGGAAGAGTTTTGGAAGGCTGTGGATGTGCCGTTCTCACAAGTCACAAAAAATGTGATGCAAACTGCCTTGAGGAGTCTTTCACAGATGTGCTTTATTCACAGATGTGTTCAAGAGAACAAAATCATCACTTCCTGGGAAATTGGCACAGAATATCAGTAATAAAACTAAGTTTCTGCAATCGGCTATTTTCCCTCCATCATAAACGAGTGTGTGTCGAGCGTCATCATAAACGAGTGTGTGTCGAGCGTCATCATAAACGAGTGTGTGTCGAGCGTCATCATGAGCGAGTGTGTGTCGAGTGCCATCATAAACGAGTGTGTGTCGAGCGTCATCATGAGCGAGTGTGTGTCGAGCGTCATCATAAACGAGTGTGTGTCGAGCGTCATCATGAGCGAGTGTGTGTCGAGCGTCATCATGAGCGAGTGTGTGTCGAGCGTCATCATGAGCGAGTGTGTGTCGAGCGTCATCATGAACGAGTGTGTGTCGAGCGTCATCATGAGCGAGTGTGTGTCGAGCGCCATCATAAACGAGTGTGTGTCGAGCGTCATCATGAGCGAGTGTGTGTCGAGCGTCATCATGAGCGAGTGTGTGTGTCGAGCGTCATCATAAACGAGTGTGTGTCGAGCGTCATCATAAACGAGTGTGTGTCGAGCGTCATCATGAGCGAGTGTGTCGAGTGCCATCATAAACGAGTGTGTGTCGAGCGTCATCATGAGCGAGTGTGTGTCGAGCGTCATCATGAGCGAGTGTGTGTCGAGCGTCATCATGAGCGAGTGTGTGTCGAGCGTCATCATAAACGAGTGTGTGTCGAGCGTCATCATAAGCGAGTGTGTGTCGAGCGTCATCATGAGCGAGTGTGTGTCGAGTGCCATCATAAACGAGTGTGTGTCGAGCGTCATCATGAGCGAGTGTGTGTCGAGCGTCATCATGAACGAGTGTGTGTCGAGCGTCATCATAAACGAGTGTGTGTCGAGCGTCATCATAAACGAGTGTGTGTCGAGCGTCATCATAAACGAGTGTGTGTCGAGCGTCATCATAAACGAGTGTGTGTCGAGCGTCATCATGAGCGAGTGTGTGTCGAGTGCCATCATAAACGAGTGTGTGTCGAGCGTCATCATAAACGAGTGTGTGTCGAGTACAATCATAAACGAGTGTGTGTCGAGCGTCATCATAAACGAGTGTGTGTCGAGCGTCATCATGAGCGAGTGTGTGTCGAGTGCCATCATAAACGAGTGTGTGTCGAGCGTCATCATGAGCGAGTGTGTGTCGAGCGTCATCATAAACGAGTGTGTGTCGAGCGTCATCATAAGCGAGTGTGTGTCGAGCGTCATCATGAGCGAGTGTGTGTCGAGTGCCATCATAAACGAGTGTGTGTCGAGCGTCATCATAAACGAGTGTGTGTCGAGCGTCATCATAAACGAGTGTGTGTCGAGCGTCATCATGAGCGAGTGTGTGTCGAGTGCCATCATAAACGAGTGTGTGTCGAGCGTCATCATGAGCGAGTGTGTGTCGAGCGTCATCATAAACGAGTGTGTGTCGAGCGTCATCATGAGCGAGTGTGTGTCGAGCGTCATCATGAGCGAGTGTGTGTCGAGCGTCATCATGAGCGAGTGTGTGTCGAGCGTCATCATGAACGAGTGTGTGTCGAGCGTCATCATGAGCGAGTGTGTGTCGAGCGCCATCATAAACGAGTGTGTGTCGAGCGTCATCATGAGCGAGTGTGTGTCGAGCGTCATCATGAGCGAGTGTGTGTGTCGAGCGTCATCATAAACGAGTGTGTGTCGAGCGTCATCATAAACGAGTGTGTGTCGAGCGTCATCATGAGCGAGTGTGTCGAGTGCCATCATAAACGAGTGTGTGTCGAGCGTCATCATGAGCGAGTGTGTGTCGAGCGTCATCATGAGCGAGTGTGTGTCGAGCGTCATCATGAGCGAGTGTGTGTCGAGCGTCATCATAAACGAGTGTGTGTCGAGCGTCATCATAAGCGAGTGTGTGTCGAGCGTCATCATGAGCGAGTGTGTGTCGAGTGCCATCATAAACGAGTGTGTGTCGAGCGTCATCATGAGCGAGTGTGTGTCGAGCGTCATCATGAACGAGTGTGTGTCGAGCGTCATCATAAACGAGTGTGTGTCGAGCGTCATCATAAACGAGTGTGTGTCGAGCGTCATCATAAACGAGTGTGTGTCGAGCGTCATCATAAACGAGTGTGTGTCGAGCGTCATCATGAGCGAGTGTGTGTCGAGTGCCATCATAAACGAGTGTGTGTCGAGCGTCATCATAAACGAGTGTGTGTCGAGTACAATCATAAACGAGTGTGTGTCGAGCGTCATCATAAACGAGTGTGTGTCGAGTACAATCATAAACGAGTGTGTTGAGCGTCATCATAAACGAGTGTGTGTCGAGCGTCATCATAAACGAGTGTGTGTCGAGCGTCATCATGAGCGAGTGTGTGTCGAGTGCCATCATAAACGAGTGTGTGTCGAGCGTCATCATGAGCGAGTGTGTGTCGAGCGTCATCATAAACGAGTGTGTGTCGAGCGTCATCATAAGCGAGTGTGTGTCGAGCGTCATCATGAGCGAGTGTGTGTCGAGTGCCATCATAAACGAGTGTGTGTCGAGCGTCATCATGAGCGAGTGTGTGTCGAGCGTCATCATGAACGAGTGTGTGTCGAGCGTCATCATGAACGAGTGTGTGTCGAGCGTCATCATAAACGAGTGTGTGTCGAGCGTCATCATAAACGAGTGTGTGTCGAGCGTCATCATAAACGAGTGTGTGTCGAGCGTCATCATAAACGAGTGTGTGTCGAGCGTCATCATGAGCGAGTGTGTGTCGAGTGCCATCATAAACGAGTGTGTGTCGAGCGTCATCATAAACGAGTGTGTGTCGAGTACAATCATAAACGAGTGTGTGTCGAGCGTCATCATAAACGAGTGTGTGTCGAGCGTCATCATAAACGAGTGTGTGTCGAGCGTCATCATAAACGAGTGTGTGTCGAGCGTCATCATAAACGAGTGTGTGTCGAGCGTCATCATAAACGAGTGTGTGTCGAGCGTCATCATAAGCGAGTGTGTGTCGAGTGTCATCATGAGCGAGTGTGTGTCGAGTGCCATCATAAACGAGTGTGTGTGTCGAGCGTCATCATAAACGAGTGTGTGTCGAGCGTCATCATAAACGAGTGTGTGTCGAGCGTCATCATGAGCGTCATCATGAGCGTCATCATAAACGAGTGTGTGTCGAGCGTCATCATAAGCGAGTGTGTGTCGAGCGTCATCATGAGCGAGTGTGTGTCGAGCGTCATCATAAACGAGTGTGTGTCGAGCGTCATCATGAGCGAGTGTGTGTCGAGCGCCATCATAAACGAGTGTGTGTCGAGCGCCATCATAAACGAGTGTGTGTCGAGCGTCATCATGAGCGTCATCATGAGCGTCATCATAAACGAGTGTGTGTCGAGCGTCATCATAAGCGAGTGTGTGTCGAGCGTCATCATGAGCGAGTGTGTGTCGAGTGTCATCATAAACGAGTGTGTGTCGAGCGTCATCATGAGCGAGTGTGTGTCGAGCGTCATCATGAGCGAGTGTGTGTCGAGCGTCATCATGAGCGAGTGTGTGTCGAGCGTCATCATGAGCGAGTGTGTGTCGAGCGTCATCATGAGCGAGTGTGTGTCGAGCGTCATCATGAACGAGTGTGTGTCGAGCGTCATCATAAACGAGTGTGTGTCGAGTGCCATCATGAGCGAGTGTGTGTCGAGCGTCATCATGAGCGAGTGTGTGTCGAGCGTCATCATGAGCGAGTGTGTGTCGAGCGTCATCATGAGCGAGTGTGTGTCGAGCGTCATCATGAGCGAGTGTGTGTCGAGCGTCATCATGAGCGAGTGTGTGTCGAGCGTCATCATGAGCGAGTGTGTGTCGAGCGTCATCATGAGCGAGTGTGTGTCGAGCGTCATCATGAGCGAGTGTGTGTCGAGCGTCATCATGAGCGAGTGTGTGTCGAGCGTCATCATGAGCGAGTGTGTGTCGAGCGTCATCATGAACGAGTGTGTGTCGAGCGTCATCATGAGCGAGTGTGTGTCGAGCGTCATCATGAGCGAGTGTGTGTCGAGCGTCATCATAAACGAGTGTGTGTCGAGCGTCATCATGAGCGAGTGTGTGTCGAGCGTCATCATGAGCGAGTGTGTGTCGAGCGTCATCATAAGCGAGTGTGTGTCGAGCGTCATCATGAGCGAGTGTGTGTCGAGCGTCATCATGAACGAGTGTGTGTCGAGCGTCATCATGAACGAGTGTGTGTCGAGCGTCATCATGAACGAGTGTGTGTCGAGCGTCATCATGAGCGAGTGTGTGTCGAGCGTCATCATGAGCGAGTGTGTGTCGAGCGTCATAAGAGCGAGTGTGTGTCGAGCGTCATCATGAGCGAGTGTGTGTCGAGCGTCATCATGAGCGAGTGTGTGTCGAGCGTCATCATGAGCGAGTGTGTGTCGAGCGTCATCATGAGCGAGTGTGTGTCGAGCGTCATCATGAACGAGTGTGTGTCGAGCGTCATCATAAACGAGTGTGTGTCGAGCGTCATCATGAGCGAGTGTGTGTCGAGCGTCATCATGAGCGAGTGTGTGTCGAGCGTCATCATAAACGAGTGTGTGTCGAGCGTCATCATGAGCGAGTGTGTGTCGAGCGTCATCATAAGCGAGTGTGTGTCGAGCGTCATCATGAGCGAGTGTGTGTCGAGCGTCATCATGAACGAGTGTGTGTCGAGCGTCATCATGAACGAGTGTGTGTCGAGCGTCATCATAAACGAGTGTGTGTCGAGCGCCATCATAAACGAGTGTGTGTCGAGCGTCATCATAAACGAGTGTGTGTCGAGCGTCATCATAAACGAGTGTGTGTCGAGCGTCATCATAAACGAGTGTGTGTCGAGCGCCATCATAAACGAGTGTGTGTCGAGCGTCATCATAAACGAGTGTGTGTCGAGCGTCATCATAAACGAGTGTGTGTCGAGCGTCATCATAAACGAGTGTGTGTCGAGCGTCATCATAAACGAGTGTGTGTCGAGCGCCATCATAAACGAGTGTGTGTCGAGCGTCATCATAAACGAGTGTGTGTCGAGCGCCATCATAAACGAGTGTGTGTCGAGCGTCATCATAAACGAGTGTGTGTCGAGCGTCATCATAAACGAGTGTGTGTCGAGCGTCATCATAAACGAGTGTGTGTCGAGCGTCATCATGAGCGTCATCATGAGCGAGTGTGTGTCGAGCGTCATCATGAGCGTCATCATAAACGAGTGTGTGTCGAGCGTCATCATAAACGAGTGTGTGTCGAGCGTCATCATAAACGAGTGTGTGTCGAGCGTCATCATGAGCGAGTGTGTGTCGAGCGTCATCATGAGCGAGTGTGTGTCGAGCGTCATCATGAGCGAGTGTGTGTCGAGCGTCATCATGAGCGAGTGTGTGTCGAGCGTCATCATGAGCGAGTGTGTGTCGAGCGTCATCATGAGCGAGTGTGTGTCGAGCGTCATCATAAACGAGTGTGTGTCGAGCGTCATCATAAACGAGTGTGTGTCGAGCGTCATCATAAACGAGTGTGTGTCGAGCGTCATCATGAGCGAGTGTGTGTCGAGCGTCATCATGAGCGAGTGTGTGTCGAGCGTCATCATAAACGAGTGTGTGTCGAGCGTCATCATAAACGAGTGTGTGTAGAGCGTCATCATAAACGAGTGTGTGTCGAGCGTCATCATAAACGAGTGTGTGTCGAGCGTCATCATAAACGAGTGTGTGTCGAGCGTCATCATGAGCGAGTGTGTGTCGAGCGTCATCATAAACGAGTGTGTGTCGAGCGTCATCATGAGCGAGTGTGTGTCGAGCGTCATCATAAACGAGTGTGTCGAGCGTCATCATGAGCGAGTGTGTGTCGAGCGTCATCATGAGCGAGTGTGTCGAGCGTCATCATGAGCGTCATCATAAACGAGTGTGTGTCGAGCGTCATCATGAGCGAGTGTGTGTCGAGCGTCATCATAAACGAGTGTGTGTCGAGCGTCATCATAAACGAGTGTGTCGAGCGTCATCATGAGCGTCATCATAAACGAGTGTGTGTCGAGCGTCATCATGAGCGAGTGTGTGTCGAGCGTCATCATAAACGAGTGTGTGTCGAGCGTCATCATGAGCGAGTGTGTGTCGAGCGTCATCATAAACGAGTGTGTGTCGAGCGTCATCATGAGCGAGTGTGTGTCGAGCGTCATCATAAACGAGTGTGTGTCGAGCGTCATCATAAACGAGTGTGTGTCGAGCGTCATCATAAACGAGTGTGTCGAGCGCCATCATAAACGAGTGTGTGTCGAGCGTCATCATAAACGAGTGTGTGTCGAGCGTCATCATAAACGAGTGTGTGTCGAGCGTCATCATAAACGAGTGTGTGTCGAGCGTCATCATGAGCGTCATCATAAACGAGTGTGTGTCGAGCGTCATCATGAGCGAGTGTGTGTCGAGCGTCATCATGAGCGAGTGTGTGTCGAGCGTCATCATAAACGAGTGTGTGTCGAGCGTCATCATAAACGAGTGTGTGTCGAGCGTCATCATAAACGAGTGTGTGTCGAGCGTCATCATAAACGAGTGTGTGTCGAGCGTCATCATGAGCGAGTGTGTGTCGAGCGTCATCATAAACGAGTGTGTGTCGAGCGTCATCATAAACGAGTGTGTGTCGAGCGTCATCATAAACGAGTGTGTGTCGAGCGTCATCATAAACGAGTGTGTGTCGAGCGTCATCATAAACGAGTGTGTGTCGAGCGTCATCATGAGCGTCATCATAAACGAGTGTGTGTCGAGCGTCATCATGAGCGAGTGTGTGTCGAGCGTCATCATGAGCGAGTGTGTGTCGAGCGTCATCATGAGCGTCATCATAAACGAGTGTGTGTCGAGCGTCATCATAAACGAGTGTGTGTCGAGCGTCATCATAAACGAGTGTGTGTCGAGCGTCATCATAAACGAGTGTGTGTCGAGCGTCATCATAAACGAGTGTGTGTCGAGCGTCATCATGAGCGAGTGTGTGTCGAGCGTCATCATGAGCGAGTGTGTGTCGAGCGTCATCATGAACGAGTGTGTGTCGAGCGTCATCATGAGCGAGTGTGTGTCGAGCGTCATCATAAACGAGTGTGTGTCGAGCGTCATCATGAGCGAGTGTGTGTCGAGCGTCATCATGAGCGAGTGTGTGTCGAGCGTCATCATAAACGAGTGTGTGTCGAGCGTCATCATAAACGAGTGTGTGTCGAGCGTCATCATAAACGAGTGTGTGTCGAGCGTCATCATAAACGAGTGTGTGTCGAGCGTCATCATAAACGAGTGTGTGTCGAGCGTCATCATAAACGAGTGTGTGTCGAGCGTCATCATAAACGAGTGTGTGTCGAGCGTCATCATAAACGAGTGTGTGTCGAGTGTCAGACGAAACACAGTAAAGTCTGTCGTGTTCTCTGGCGTTCGGATGCTGGTGTTCGGGAACACACTCGTGTGTGTGAGACGCTTCTGGAGGGAATTACAGCCAATCATTCTGATCACACACTCCGACTCCGGCGTTTCAGAAACACCAGACCAACATTAGAGACGCTGCGACGCCATTGGTCCACTGGTTACTCCAGTTATCCAATCACAGCTGAGGCAAAGTCACATGAGTTTATTGTTGCGCATCGAGGGATTTATTCAATAAATGTGTTTCCATCATAGATTATGCACCTTTTTTTTTTATTGGATAAACAACTGCTCTGCCTCAATTTAGTGCTGAGTATTTAATGCACATTTTTTTTAATTTATGGGCATCGTGACGTTTCCATCCAGCTTTTTTTTTTTTTTTTTTTTATGTAATCTCCCAAAATGCACATAAAAAATAGGTGGCAGGAAACATAGCTAGAGTGATGCAACAGATGGGCAAAACAAACCTGATTTGTCTGAATATTTGGCAAAAACCAACAAAACCTCGATTTGTGCGTATCTTTTATTGACAGCACCGTTTGTAGGACAGGAAGGGGGAGCTGGGGTTCCCAACATCGCCTGTTCCTGTGTGAGGGATGGTAGATGGTTGATGCCAGTGGGTCCTGTGGTGCTGGATCTCCAGAGCGACATAAGAAATCAGATTTACCCAAGTTTACCCAACTTGTTTAGCCTGACTTCGTCATACTCATATTCTAGTCAGTATGTGAGTCTGATACGGCTCCATAGGGCTGTGATTATGAGGCGTGTCTTAACCGAACCAGGAAAAAAAAAACTCTGCACTCAATTGGATAGACCTACAACCAATCAGTGCAACGCAGTAGGCTAAGTGTTTTTTTTTTTTTTTTATGAGCTACGCAAATTGTCAACATACCTCAACTACACGCGCTGGAAGAAGTAACGTTAGTAAAATAATGAGTGTTGCTTCTTTTACTTGGTCCTCCATGAGTGCGACCAAAGGAGAAACCACACCGACCGCAGGGCTTTCAGTGCGGCCCATCTTCTTAGCGACCATCGGAGCCAGCTGATAAAATACACTTTTGCCGAATCCCGTAGGAAGGACGGCAAACACATCTCTCCGATCGACAAATGCCTTGATTGCAGTTCTCTGTTCGTCTTTTAAAATGAATGCGCTGTCGATTTCTTCTACAACAGACGCGATAGCGGGATCTCTACATCTCAGTTCTCCAGCGGCGGCCATCTCTGAGGGAAACCAGTTCAACCCAAGCGCTCTTTGATAACGTGAGGATTACGCAACTCCAGATCATCTGTCCATCATCGTATAAAGCCCACCCTGGCAATTTGATTGGCCCGACTAATTCTGAACCGGTCATAATTACTCCTCAATGGATCGAGTCCAGACCGAACTTCCCGACCAAAAAATGTTGTGGGCGGGGTTCGGGCTGGCATCCAGGCTACAACTTGTTGGTACAGCTCGCCGTAATTTGTATAATTTGTGTTTTGTCTTAATTACGTCCATCGTTTTTAGCTGCTATGTCAAAAATGTCGGTCACAAGTTTCTGTTCGCCTTGTTGGTCACGGTAACCCCAGCCCCTGACCCAAGCACTTCTTACTTCTAGACCAGCGATGTTTGGTTGCTACTTACGAACAACTTTTCCTGTTTCAGAGCTGGTGCTTTGAGTGTCGGAAGACAAAGAACTGATTTGAAACTAGGCTCTGGCTCTGAACCAGCACTCAAACTGCCTTGGTGGAAAAGGGGTAATACATGGGCTCTATTTGTGAAAGGCCCCGCAGAAGTTGTATTTCCTTCACCAGCTGAGGAAGTTGAACCTGTACAGGAGCCGCTGATGTAGTTCTACTCCTCCATCATTGAGTCTGTCCTCTGCACGTCTATAACTGTCTGGTTTGGCTCGGCTTCAAAATTAGACCCCAGAAGATTACCGAGGACTCTTCGAACTGCTGAGAGGGCTATTGGTGCTCCCCGGCCCACCCTCCAAGAACTATACATTCAGAGTGAGAAAAGGGGCTCAGAAAATCACTTTGGTTCCCTTTACGTTCAAGCAATAAATCTCTCTCGTTACTGGAATAAATCAAAATCCCCAATCCTCTCTGCTGGCCGTTATAATGGTTTCAATTCTCAAAGAACATGCATACTGATAAACCGATACCATGAATGGACAGTATGTTGCTGTGCGCATTTATGGCAGATGCTTTTATCCAATATTAAAATGTACATTTGTAAGAGAAATGGGAACTCGAATGCTGAAAAGTTGCCTTTTTGCTGCTTTTTTCCCCTCGCCAGTGAGTGGCACTGTCACCAAACTTAGCAGGTATGGTCAGATCATGTGACATTGATTATGTGAACCAAATTTGGTGAAGACTGGACAAAACTTGAGAATTTTCAACCCAAACCAATAGTCAGACTTTGAGCTGGTGCTGGCACTTGAGGATTTAAATAAAATGTAATTACACTGGTATACGTAGGCTTTTGATTTACTGTTTCAGTTTTAAATTGACAAAGTCATGCAAACTAAAATAGACTGCTAGTTAGTCTGTAAACCTGCTAGTAGTGTTTTAGCAGTAGCAGCACTCTGTGTTCGGTACAGTTTGGTCTTTCCCTTCCCTGCACACACGGTTGAATTTTGCCTCTTCTTTTGGATCCACAGATTGTAAGCCTGCAAGTGTGTCAAATTGGTCATTTGATGAAAGTTGTCTTTACTGCTGCTTAAGACGAGAAAAAGTGAAGGTAGTTTTTTTTTTTGTTCATTTACATTCCCCCCTCCCTCTTTCCTGATATGTCAAGACACCTTGGAAGAACCGTTCCGATTTTTTACCTATCTGTCTCTCTTGCACTAGCTTTATTATGGACTCTACAGTTATTTCAAGTAATGTGTTCAAAGGACACAATGGTTTCAATTATAGCTTTTTACATGTTAAGTTCATTTTCCATTTTCCATGGTTTTGAATACATTTTAAGTACATGTTGCATGTGTGTCTCCTAGAAGAATGTAAAATAACACCTTGTGCACAGCTCCACCCTTATACTTATTCAAGCCTGTTTTTTACCTCATGAACAGGAACATGTAGTTGCACTCAACAAACAAATTGTGGAAAGTGGAGGAAAACCTTTATTAGGTAAAGATCCTTCTAATATCAACCGACTCGAGTGGCAATCAGAGGAATTCCTGAATGCAGTGCTACAGAGGAAAAGTGAGTATACCGCATATGGTCTGTCATGTGTCTAATAATGCATGATCGGAGATGGTTCATTATAGTAATGGGAATGACTGCAACGTTTTCTCTAGTAAGAGCAGTTACTGCCCACCTTTAAGGGGTCCTATTATGCTTTTTCACTTTTTTTAATGTTAGTTAGTGTGTAATGTTGCTGTTTGAGCATAAAAATATCTGCAAGGTTACAAAGCTTAAAGTCCACTCCAAAGGGAGATATTTTATTTAACAGAATCCACTTTCCAAGAACTACATTGAACAACTTGTTTGGACTACAGTGTGATTTTTCCGGATCTTACGAAGTCATAATATTACTCATTTAAATAATCGCCGCCCACTGAATACGCAAAAAAGGAATGAGGCCTGGTTAAGGTGCATTAGAGACGGTGTTGTCACTATATCAAAGAGACACTGTTTTTTCCACCCCGTTTCCAAAACTCATGTTTGACCTTCCCAAGGCTGACGAACTTAGTGGTTAATTTATTTTAAACACTGTTCCTGAACTTTATAACACTAATGTTTATCTGTATGCTGCACATTTTACGGAGAACAGCTTCCAGAACCTAAGAGTACTATCCAGGCTATGCACAAAAGCTTCTCCTGAAATGGAGTAGTTCCCACTTTGTTAGGACAATCTTGTTGCATAACTTGTTAGTATGTCTTATAATTGGAACTGTTAATAAAAAACGCAACTAGAAATAATACGTTTTATGTTGTTGCTATGATGTAAACGGAGAGCAAAGCTGTTAGGCTCTGTTAGCCTGCTAATATTATTGTTGATGTAGTGTTTACTGTAGCTTTTGTAAGCTCTTGCTTCTGTAAGACTGTTCACCGCCGTGCGTGTACCACGCGCTAAGCTGTGTGCCAATCGCAACACACTGGGCCAGCTAACCAATCACAGCACATTTCTTGTTTGGGAAGGAGGGGCTTCATCAAAACAGGAAATAAATGGCGCGTTCGAGCCAGACTGGGGAGAGAGGTGACTCTTGACAAAATCAAGACTTTGTAAAAGGGCATAAAAGGACCCCTTTAAATGAGTCGATCAAGTTTTAGCATATCCCTATGAAGCATTTCACAACAAGGTCACATCAACTGTGATTTGTCAGAATTTTCTTATGTTGCCAAATCATTTGTGTTAATTTTAACACAAGTAATTGAACTATCAACAGAATACACACCAAGGATTCCGGATCCGCACATCCCTGTGGTGGCCTGTGGTATCGTTCAGCAGATGATTAATGAGTTGGCTACGTATTATACCTCAAGAAAAAAGTGCTCTCAGGACTCACTTCAAAACAATGGAGAAAAGGACCTTCTGAAAACTAGCTGTGTCACTTCACCCACTGCTGTCGATATAGCTTCTGCTCAGAACAAGTTCATCATGGTGGACCAAGATGCCCCGCTGGACCTCTCTGTGAAAAAGGTCAAAGTAGAGGACATCGAGCAAGGTGCAGTATAAAATTATGAATCTATAAAGAGCTACTAGTTTAAAAGAATTGTTCAATTTAGCTTTTAATTATTTGTCTCTTTAGATGGAGTTCTTGACCTCTCGACTAGGAAGAATTCCAACAAAAGCCATACATCTTTAAGGAATTCTAATAGCCCGGCTACACATTTGGTCAAAAGGTAAAGGAAATCAGGACTCCATTGAACAGTTTTAAATGTATTATTTGCTCATCACATAAAGACATGTTTTGTAGTATTATCCAGTTGAGACTGTGTCTAATATACTTATAATTTCTTTGCATGTCCTTCAGGGACTCTGTTGACCCGAGTCTCGCCCGAGAAGGAGATCTACAGTCGGTGTCCACTTTGGAACAGTTCATGTCTAAGCTGTGTTTGCATCACCAGCGCCAGATAGTTGATGCATTAGGCTTCTTACAAAGCGAAGTCAAGACTGTGGCTTCTTCCAACCCTTTCCAAGCACCCACTCCAAATTTGACCGAGAAGCTAGCGACAACCAGCTGCGGTCATGCTTCATTTGAAACAAAGTCTGAAAGAACATGCTCTGTGGATGCTGCGGTGAGCATTACAAACTCTCAAGAGGCATCTGTTGTTAGGACAAGTCAAAAGCCTACTGGAGAGGTTTTAAATACAGGTTTTGCACGTGTAATGACTGAAAAACCAGTAGACCTTTGCAAGATAGAAGTTTTGTCGTCTTCATCTTGTGGAACAGATGTTGAGTGTGGAAAAGAAAGTTCTCCAAACAAATTTTTCGTCATGACAAAGACGACTACTGATCATCAGGAAACAAAAAAATTATTAGGATCAAGCATTCAGCAAATTCAACATAGCGATTCGGTATGCAGTGCTGAGCGATGCTTGCCGACATGTACTGCAGAGTCTGATCATCCGTTATCACTTGCACAAAGCAAAGATGAGAATTGTGGAGGGCTTTACAACAGCAAGACATCAAATGTAGTTTTACCAATATCTCCAAGAACAGCCAGGAAAAGCAGAAAAGGTTCTTGCCTCAGCCAAAGTAATGGCTCTTTAGGTTGTATCATAAATGATACCGATAGCCATTGTGACTTAGTGTATATTAGAAAATCAATAACAGAATGTCAGCTTCAATCTCGTTACCGACTGCATCCACGACAAAATGCTCGGAAGAGCACAAGAGGGCACAAGTACGTTGAGGAGTACTTGGAACTAAAAACTGTCCGTACGCTAGCTCGTAAATCTATAGGTAGTTCCAGTGGGAATTGTCCAGCTCATATGCCAGATATGCACACCTCAGTTGCTCCAAAGCAGGCCCTTTCTATGTCTGGCAGTGTTCCTCTCATAAATGCACCTTTTGCAGGGGACTGCATGGAAAATGTTATTCAGAAATTCGCATCGGAGCAGATAGCGGAGAATGAAATGCCAGGAGATGTTGTCAAAGTAACTGGTCTCGGTCTGGTGGTTGAAACCAGTCAGACCGGTAAAGTTGAAAGTAATGGGCAAATTTCCCATGAACCATCTTGTAAACTGAGTGAATTAACCATGCAACCAGATTTGATCACTGAAGCTCTCGTTAATCCTAATTCAGAAGTGCAAGGAGACATGTGCATGGTAGAAATCAAAGAAACCACTGAAACAACAGAACTCGCTGTACAGAAAGAAGGATGTGAGTCCCAAATTGGACCCATGCTGGAAGAGGGGGAATGTGGTACAGAAAGTAAGGCTGAGTGTGAGGATAAATCTTTGGAGCCATCACTGATGCCTGTATCCCCTAACATGGCCATAGAGTCATCTGATGGAGTCGACGTGGAACCGAGAAATGAGAGCGACATGACAAATCCCACAGAAGTCGAGACTGCAGCAGATGTCCACAAACAATCTGAGACCTCAGAAATAAAGGCAAACACTGAGGAGGATAAAAGTTCTCAAGAGCAAGTTTCGCACGACACTGAAAGTAATCTCCAAACGACGAACTCTTCCGAACTACCAGCGACGGATCCAGGGGATTCAGCGGTGTCCAGCCTAACTGAAGTCTCTACTGTACAACCACTTTTAAAATGCAAGGAGAAGGATACGGATCCGCATAGTCCAAAGGTTGTGAATGCAAAACAAACAGTGTCCTCAGACAGATGCTTGCGTAGTAGAGTTTCAAAAGGCAGCGTTGACATAGTGAAAGACTCTGTAAAGTGTGTTACATCTGAACTTGAGCGTGCCAATGATACAAGCCCAAAGACTCAATCTACTGAAACAAATGTGCATATTGAGGAAGAGCGTGATTTGAAAGCTCTAGACATTCTTGAAACTGCACAGGAGCTCCCAGCCTCAAAACCTTGTAGCAGTCTGGTTGTGGATCATGCAGTCAAAACAAGACCAAAATTAAGAAATGCAAAAGAAAGAGATGAACAAACTAGTCCAAGCGTCAAAATGAACGAGGAGTTGCCAAGTGTGTTGTCACCTGAGGTTCTTCCAGAAACTGTTAGCACCCCCTCCACCTCCACAGAGAGTGGGAAACACCACAAACTGAATAATCAAGCTTCTGAAAGCTCTGAAAATATGCCAATTAAAACTGAAAGTAGTCCTATTAAACTGTCAGATAGTGGAGATTGTTCACCCATTAAAAAGTCCCCACCAAGCTCTGAAAATATGCTTTTGAGAAGCAGAAGTAACACTGAACGGACTTTTGGTAGCAAATCCGGTAATCCAACAGAAGGCCTTTCAGAAAAGCAAGGGCAGATGCCTTTAAGGAGCAGCAGCTCTGCTAGTGAGCAGGCAACGAATAAAGATTCGTGTACGTCTTCCGAGGGGGTAACACGCATGCCCCTACGAAGCAGGACTATTAGCACAACTAAACAGACTGTTACTAAAGAATCTCCTGTTAAAAGTTCCATCAAAAGTTGCGTCAGTGAACAACCTATCAGTTCACAATCCAGTACTACCTGTAGAAAAACAGAGGCCAATGCGCACATGCCCTTAAGAAGTAGTGCCAGTTTAATTGCAGAACCCCCCCATAACAAATCCGCTATCGTAGATGCACTAGAGAGCCCAGGGCGCATGTCGTTGAGAAGAGGGAATGCGTCTAATACTGAAAAGTCGGTTGGCTCAACAACACCCCCTAGTAAAAATAAGCGTTCTTTGAGACCTCAACGGGTTTCAGCATCCTCAAGTGGGGAAGCTGAAGAGAGCCCATTGAGCTCAAAACCTAAAATCCAAACCCGGAAGCATATGGAGCCCCAAATAAGAGGCCCTTTGAATCTCCCAGGTGAGTCCTTATGCATAACTGGCGTTCAGAGAACTGAACCAGTGGTTTGTAGTCCCTCCAAATTTTTTGAGGCGCTAAGGGGAGAAGAACACCAGCAGTTAATTTCAAATTTAAATACAACGTTTGATAAAATGCACAAAGGTTGGGTACAAATGGACAAGGAGGGTCAGCCTGCACCGAAACCCAAAAACAAGGCAGATAGACTCAAGGAAATCTGGAAAAGCAAACGCAGGGCACGAAAGTCAAGACCATTGGAACCACAGAAGTTTTCCCCTGTGCAAATGCTTTTCATGAAGCCCTTTGACTTGCCCAGTATCTGCAGGTGGTTCCTGCAATCAACCGAAACAAAATCCCTTGTAATTGTTAAGAAGGTGAACACCAGACTTCCGTCAGAAACACAATTGTGCTTTCACTCTTCATCAGCAGGAGCAGGGTCGTCTCAAGACATATTTCCGAGCCTCCAGGCCGAACGGTTAAAGAAGCATCTGAAGAAGTTTGCTATGGCGTCACCGGTGAAGAGTAACCCCAAGAATCAAAGGCTAATCTCAAAAGCGTTAGGTCAGGGTATCTCCGTAATGAAGAGTAAAGAGAAGCACGAACCGACAACTGCCACGCGGATCTCTACAAAGGCACAGAGTCTTAATGGAGTGGCACCGGCACTGGCTCCGGAGAGCCTCGGTGCGATCGCAGGCGTTGCGAAGAACCCAGCAAGTGCTCGAATCCTTAGGAAATACTCTAACATGCGTGAGAAACTTCAGGTTCAGCAAAATAAGAAATGCAAAGAGAAAGCCTTCAAAGGGGCTCGTTTGAAGGCGGCATTAATTCCAAAGAAAGTCGGCAAACAGAAATTACAGACGCGTAAAGGACCGAAGTCTGTGGTTGTCCAAAGGATCAAATCGCTCACCAAGAAGGCGAAAGCAAACTCTGCCCTCAAAGAACAGGCTTTGAAAAAGAACCAATGTCACAAACACGGTGCCTCTGCAAAGAGGTTGCAGGCACTCAAAAAAGTGACGAAAGCCATTGGTGAGCATGTCTCGACTAACGCCTCGAGTAAAAAACAGATGCTGCTCAAATCTGGGACTGATAAGGCACAGCAAATGAAAACAAGTGGGACTAAAGCTGACATAAAGAAATCGGTGCTCCAAAAAGGCCCTAATAGTTCTGAACCACATTCTTTAGATGTGGACATTAAGCCTCTGGCATTGGAAGACCAAGTGTTAACTAGGTCTCAAAGAAAGATGGAGGTCTCCTCTGCGCAGACGGGCTCTCCTAAAGCCTCCACGAAGCGAGGCTTGGAACCACTGGTCACTCCAACTAAACGCACACGGACCTCAAAACCCTGAGGAGTGTGTGCAGGTCTAGTGAGCTCGTGCAGAAGTGTTTCTCAAGAACAAGGGGTGCTGATGCTTTTCAAAATGTTCCTTTTTTGGAAGGACATTTATTTTTGAAACTATTTTTGAAGCTTGGCAGTACATTTTTTCAGAGTTTTGAATATATTGAGAGAGATTTGTCTTTGAAAAGAAGGAACTTTTGACTGCTCTACCTAACAGTGTCAAACCTTTCCAAATATGCTTTAAGAAATCTATTTGTTTTAGAAAAATTAAAAAAAATTCCCCTTGACGGAGCCATTAATGTAAAAAAAGTCAATAAATAAAGGTTCCGATTCTCTTTACTGGGGCATTTTAAATATGAGTTATGAATAACTCTTTGACCGTTACATTGTATAGCTTATTATTACAACAACTTGTAATATTGAACCAGATATTATTTAAGGAGTGATCCACAATTCTAAAACCATTAATACTTGTAGTGAATTAAAGTGGCTTTGTAACCTGAATAATGTGCCTTTTTCTTATCTGTATTTATAAATAATTGAGTTTGCCTCATGAAATAAAGCCTCATTCTTTTTGCACATAGATATGGGAAATTTGTCCAAAAATTCTTTAAGATCATGGCTTTTTTTTCTTGTATTCATAATTAGTAATTTCTCTTTTAGAGCACTGAAGTTTAAATATGTTGTATTTTCATAGTCTACCAGTGCCGTACCTCCCTCATTTTGTCCGTTTAGTTAGTATGATGATGATGATGATGATGATTTATGCATAGAAACTTGTGCGTATCACTGTTGTTTCTCACGTAGATTTTCTATAGATGAGAGTAATTTATGCATTATGGTCTCGATTGTTCTAAAACCGCTGTATTTATGATGCTAAAAAAGGAAACTATGCAAGATTACAGGATTTCTAAAATATCTTTCTGCTTTGTTACTTTAGACATTTAGTTTGATGAAGAATCATGAGATTTTTATTTGAGTTTACTCTGTTTTGTAATTTCATTGTTTTATTTTATTTTTTAACATTGCTTAAAAGTCAAAAAAGTAAATGTAAAATGTAGTTTACATATACCAGGCTTGAAGACCCCATTTATATGGTTTTTGATCTCATGAGGAAAAAATGATAAAAATGTAAATGAACTGGCTTTGAGATGTATGTATTCTGTCTTTGGTCAATTTATCATGCATTTTGTTGGGATGTTTTTTTTTTTTTGTCCCCCAAAGTAAATAAGTGATGAGTAAAGTAAGGAATGTGCAGTGAAATTGGTTCTCAACCGTGTAATTTCATCCAGAAAAAGCAATTTGCTAAACACATGACCTACGTTTATGTATAGTGAATCATTAATAATTCAGTTTTCCTTCTCAAGGTTTGTTTTCCTCCTTTCTCGAAATACGAATGACAAGCAGATCCTCATGTTTGCTTTGATTTACACGTGCCAGGAACCAGATATTTTGCTGCTTGAAGCTCTGGTTGTGGTTGTGATAAAGCAGACATAGACACTGATATAATCACACATTTTAATGAATGAAAAAGGAAGTTCAGTAAACATTTTGGTGGCGCTACTTACATTCGGAGTAACTGCAGTTAGTCAATGTAACTATCAACGTAACATCAGAAGAATAAACAGCAAGAGCTCTTAAATGTTCTATATGCAACAGCGACAGTATCTTTCACAAAGTTTCTGGAGTTCATGATGCAATGGTTGTGATTGGCACAAGGTTAAGCTCAGACCATGACATCTACAGGAAAAGTCGGAAACCCTTTCCAATGATTTGTGTGCACTGAAGCGATCACATCTTTAGCGATGACATTCATCAGCTTTCATTCCCAGTACCTCAATGTACAATAAGAGCAATAAGTATCCACCGTAGAGTAGGAAAACCGGTTAATGTTTGCGTTATGGAAACATCAACCATGTGGTTCAATGAATGTATGGAGAATTGAATTACTTCTCAAATAGTGCCACTTCACTAAAGAAGAGTTAACTAAAATATGACTGCATTTCTCTGAGCAATCGGGGCTGTTGACTTGCTCTTTATTATGAGTACTGGATGGTAATTACACTATTAAAAATGCCTTAATAACCTCTTTTTCCTCTTGGCTGTATTCACAACTCAAAATCAGCTTTCTATCTGGACAGGTCTTAAAATAAATAATTACAAAAATCAAGCACAAAGATATTTTAAATGAATTAAATGTGGTATTCACATGGAAGACAACATTTACAATATAAAAGAAAGAAAAAACCTTCCGAAACAATCAACACTGGCTCATATTACAATAAGGCTAATAGGCTAATTATTATCTATGCTTGTGGCCAGTTTCAAACCACTGTGGCCTGTATAAGCAAGTGAAATAAATGACTGAATAAAACACCAAAAAGTCACCAAATTTCACACTGCTGTTTTGATAATAAAATCCTGAAAACAAATTTATTCTTTAACATATAAAAATACTATACCAAAATGAAATACAAATATATATTAGAATCTGTTAAGCATTTCTGTATAAAGTGAAGGTCTAGGGAAGTTGGGAAAAGGAAATCAAAGCGAAAACAAACACCCACCGAAATTAAATGAAGTAAGCCAAACTGCACTTATTCGCGTTTTTAATTCTAGGACGATGTTCATGGCGATTTGCAAACCTTGGTGAACGCAGAAGCTTGCCGAGGTAATACTGTAGGAGTCGTTACGGCTGCGTCAGCGGATGGGATTCGGTGTGTACAGTGTTGTGGTCATAACCCATAGTCATATTGTACCCCTCAAACAGCTCCAACACTGACCCATATTAAACTGCAGTGGCATGGCGTAGTCGGCAGGGTTTCGATAAGCGATGGTCTATTTTCTGCTCGGCAGTGCTAATATTAACCACAATCCAGACATCACATGACAATGAGCATGCATCTTAGAAAATGGCGTGATGAGATCTATCTAGCGCTTGATTTCAGCTCTCCCTTACATTCGGTCAAGGCTCTGTTTGAGGTAATGGAATGACAAAACACTATGGAATAGATCCTTCTTTCTGACTCGCTCCTCGATCTATTGAAAGTCGAAATATTATAAAGAAGCTCCCGAAGGGTAACTCTACGTTATGGCACCAGGGGTGTCTCTTCATGTTCAGATGGAAGGCTTCTGGGTGGTTTCGGCCCCCATGTCGTTTATTAATGAATGGAAGAGTCCCATAACACACAAAACCATTGGAAATATCTGGTTTGACAGCATGTGGTTCCATGCAAAATCTCCCGCCGTACTTGTGATTCACATGCTCTATCTTACCAGCATGTCGCTGAGGATGTATTTTCCCACACAGGTATATCATACATGTAGTGCATGTTCCTTTCATCACCATTTTGGAGCGTAATCTGCTCAAATACACGTCCAGCACTGCAGAGAGAGTCATCGTTTTCTTCTAATACATGACTAATGTTCTGCTTTAGGCCTGAAACAAGCCTCTGCTTGCCCTTCTGTCAGCAGAGTTGGTGTTATTTGACCCTTTTACGGGTGGAAATGTCAGGTTGTGGTGGGAATATAAAGGTTGTGTGGGGTGGGGCGGGGGTATGTCTATATTTTTCTGTTGTTGTGTTGTTGTGATGGCTCTTTCTGTGGTGTTGTGGTGTTGTGGCTCTACATGCACCCCGCGCAGCCACACTTGACGGTCTTCTCCACCTCCTCGCTGAAGGACGAGCCGTCGCTGCACTCGAAGGTGTGTGTTCTCCTCTTCATGCGTTGGCTGGCGCAGCAGGAGCCGGACTCGCAGACGCCACTGCACTCCACCCACGACACCATGCGTGTGGTCTGACAGATGGAGTAACCCCGCTGGACCTGGTAGAAGTCCCGCACCGGCTCCCCGTGGCACTCGGACTCTACAGCAGAACAAACAGCAAACAAGAGACACTCTTTTAACTCTAAACTCTAACTTTCTAACTCTAGCTTTTTTGATAATTTTCACAAAAGTTTCATGGCCCCCATAATACTTGGTATGAATATGAATAGAATTTTCTTTTCTTTTTTTTTTTACGTAAATTTTTTTAAGAAAAAGCTGAGAAAATCGTGTTCCCCGTGGCACTCGAACTCTACAACAGAACAAACAGCATACAAATGGACATTTAATTTAATATTCAACTATATTATTGATCAGCTGCATTGACACCATTATATGAGAACTGAACTGAGCTGGACGATGACATCACGGTTTTCTCCAGAGCGGCTGTATATATATATATATATATAAATGAACTAAGTTATGTAATTAAGCTATGTAATTGTATATGTTCTCTAATTGACTGTGATCATGATGTGGGTGGAGTAACATACACAGGTTTGCAATCATTAATAAAATGGCTGCTGCTCTCTTGTGCAAGTGTGCAGGCTAAACGCCAGATAATGTCTGAGTTGTAAGTGCTTTAATCCTTCGTCATGTATTACCGGTTACCTAGCTCTAATTGAGATGGCAGTGCCAAAAATAACTTTTGATTACAGCAAAAATGAACCATCACTGAATTTACTTAAGCTGGACTGTGATGCGTAATAGCGCCCCCTATCATATACAGTAAGAGCAAAAACACTGAAAGCCAGAGATTTCCGTCAGTGAAAGAGTTAATAACTGTAAACTGAAGGATCCATCCACAGTGATGGCCGCCACTGCTTTGTGAAGCTTCCGAAACCTTTGCAAATCATTTGTTTCAGAGCATGTATCAAACTGCTAAAGTCATGTGATTTCAGTAAACAAAGTTTTGTCATAACCGTTTCAAAATTCACTGAGGGTTTCAGATCTCTTTAAATTGGTTCATTTATGACGCAAGGCTTCCCCGCGTTGACACGTTGTTCCACCAATGAGTGTTTTGGCTATTATATGGTAGGGGGCGCCGTTACGCATCTTCTAAAGATCTTCATCTGTGTTTTGATCATTGTTTTGAATCCCATCTGAAAGCAGAGGCTTTGTTTTTTCTTTTGTTATATTGATTGTAGAATTGTCAGAGTACCGACTTCGGTACCAAGTCGATACTGAAATTTTAACGTTTAACCGCTCTGAGCGCTGTTGAGTGGAATCATAAACACCTCTGATTGGCCGTTGTTTTCACACGCTCATCGGATTTGTCTGTGATTGGCAACAATGATCAACGCACGGGTGCGTTTGAGAACACACGGAAGTGTTTGAAAGTGTCTTGGAAGTGAAAAAAACAGGAGCGGGAGTGTTTGAAAGCACAAGCAGGAGTCTATCAGCGGACCTGATTCACACGCTACCGTCTGGATCTGTGTAAGCCATGTGATCTCACAGACATATCTGATGCGCGTGAGTGTAAAGGGTAATGAGAGGTGTTTATGAATCCGCTCAACAGCACTCAAGCGTCACATAAAATTTCAGTACCGAAGTCGGTACTTTTTGACAACTCTAATTGATTGTTTACATATTCATACAACAAAATATTATTCTGGCCATGGAAGTTTTAATCAGAAATGCTGTCACTAGCTGGCAACTTAAAAAAATGAAAAAACGCTAGTAGGGAAAGAGTTAATGACATTTGTATAATAAAAAGGAATAGCTAAAAGTCTCTTAATGGCCTGATTGAACAAGCTCTCCATGAAACAAGCCCAACAATTTAATAAAATAGCATGAACCAGCAGGCCTCACCAGTTTGTGTTGTTTCGAGCGCTTTGAAACAGTGAATCGTTTTGAGAAGCAATTGGTTCAATGAATTCAAAGTTTTGGCAAGCTTAGGTAGCTTACTAGCTACCCATGCTTTGTCATCTCATCAGAAACAGAATACTTGACATACGTTGTGCATTAGTTCTCTTACCCTTGTCGCATAACTCTCCGCTGTAGCCCACCTCACAGTGACAGTAGGCATCTCCGGTGTCGGAGATCTGACAGTGACCGTGTTTGCACTGCAGTTTTCTGCATGGGTTGAAGAGTTCTTCCAGCTGGTTACACAGGGCTCCATGAAAACCCTCCTGGCATTCACAACGGTACGACTGCATGTCCATTGGAATACACCTTCCATGGACACACCTGTGCAAAGCCAATGACAGAATTAGAGCATTACGTGTTGCGTGTCAGTCCGATCGGCATATTTCACTTCAAGAATTGGACTGACTTGCTGCCCAGGCAGGGGTTGGCTGAAGGCTGGTCGCAGTGTTGCCCGCTCCACCCAGGCTGGCAGTGGCACACGGGGCCCGTCGCAGTGTTGGGCTGGCAGATGCCGTGCAGGCAGTATATCTTTCGGCAGGGCTCACATCCGGGCACCACACCAGGTTTCATCTGGGTTTTGGTGAAGTCTTGTAGCTCATTATTGATGTAAAGGTTCTGAATGCAACCGTGGAAACTGGAGCCGTTTTGGATCTGCCATACACGAGGAGCTGTGGGGTGGACGCTGACCGGCATGCCTTATTAAGAGAGAGAAAGTGCTGTAAGAGCAGAGTTGGGAAGAAGTAACACACATGCAGCAGAACACTGATGCTAGTTACGGCTAATGCTGTGCGGTAGGGTCCCAGACAGAAACATAGTGTCGGCCCAGATCCGGCCCACATCTGGTTCACGTGGATTCCACCCATGGATTGCCCACTGAAGTTAAGCAGGGTTGAGTCTGGTCAGTACCTGGATGGGAGACCTCCTGGGAAAACTAGGTTGCTGCTGGTAGAGGTGTTAGTGAGACCAGTAGGAGGCGCTGCTCACCATGTGGTCTGTGTGGGTCCTAACGCCCCAGTATAGTGACGGGGACACTATACTGTCAAAGACCACCGTCCTTCGGATGAGATGTTAAACCGAGGTACTGACTCTCTGTGGTCATTAAAAATCCCAAAATGGCCAAATTTGCACAGTGGCCTCTGTCCATCATGGCCTCCTAATCATCCCCATATACACTGATTGGCTTCATCTCCTCTCCACCAGTAAGCTGGTGTGTGGTGGGCATTCTGGCACACTATGGCTGCCGTCGCATCATCCATGTGGAGCTGCACACTGGTGGTGACTGAGGAGATTCCCCCCTTACATGTATAAAGTGCTTCGAGGACACAGAAAAACGCTATATAAATGTAACTAATTATTATTAATTATTATTTTACCAGATGTGGGCCGGATCTGGCCCGACTCCACTGTCTGGGTCAGCACTCTTGGATGGCCTCTCATCCATCAAATATGAGTAGAGTAAAGGTAATGATACACATGGCAACTTTTTGAGCAATGTTGCTGGGCAATCTTGTCGAGCGATTGTTGCTTGGGCACTTTCCCATTGAAAATGGAAAATACATTTCTATCTGGATAATTTAGATCGGTCATGGGCCCTGTCTCATATCTGGTTGCCCGTTGACGGCAACATTGCCCATCAATATTGATCAAAAAGTCGCCCTGTGTATCATCACCTTAACAGTATACCAAGGTTCTTCACATCCGGTCCTGGCGGGTTGCTGTCCAGCAGAGTTTAGCTCCAACCCTGCTCAAACCCACGTACCTATAGATTTCTAGTAATCCTGAAGACCTTGATTAGAGTTGCAACTAAACTCTGCATGACACTTGACCTCCAGAAGCTGGATTGAAGAACCCCAGACAGCAACATAGAGTCTGCCCAGATCCAGCCCACATCTGGTACGTGTGGAATCCATGTGTGGCAGATGTGGGCCGGATCTGGGCCGACACTATGTTGGTGTCTGGGGATACTCAACCACGATCAGGACTAGAACTTTTCAGCTTTTGTTTCACTCTACTTGTGCATCCTAAACATCCAGAGCAATGGAACGGAGAGCATGTGTCATGTCTAGGTGGTGTCATTGGTGATTGACAGTATTGTACAGTCACGATGGCTGTGATGGAGACAGATATCAATGGTGCACTCCTACCTCCCACATATAGTGGAGCTTCTCCCCTCAAGGGCTGCACTTTACCAAAGCTGTCCATGGTTGTTGGGATGCCACCATCTATGGAAAGGTTCACCATCTGGTCAAAGGTCACCAGTTCTACAGTGTGGAACTGACCATCATTGATGGTCTCAGTACTGAGTGTAAAACAAACATGAAAGATTATTGATTCCATATTTAATTTGTGGAAATTTAAAATTACTTTTAGTGACATCAATGGTAAAAAAAAAAAAAAATGGTGCATCTTATTCCATCCTACCTTTTATTCTCAAATAATATTTTTTAAAGCATTATCATGGATTTATCAATATCGTGCACATCTTCATAATTAATAATGTCCCTGCATGCCAACATTCGATTTGAATTTAAAAAACTCTAGCTCACCTGTAGATTGCATGACTTTGTTGGCTGCCAGGGTCATAGCTGACTTTAACATGACCTTCATCAAGCTCCACAGCAATGTGGTCATTGTCTCCATTGTACAGAAGAATGCCATTATCTTCTGCTGTGGACACCTGTAGACAGAACCAAAAAGCTATCATCAAAAGATAAATCTGACGGTAACACTTTATTTTTGATGGTCCCTTTTAAACATTCTGTTGACTATAAGTAGTTTTGGATCTAAATGTCAACTAACTCTCATTAAAATATTATTAGACTGTCTGCTTAATATCTGCTAACTCTTTATTGTGATGCTCCTCCAACAGACATTATACTGACTAGAAGTAACTTTGCAAGTACATCAACCTATTCTAACCCTACCAGTCTACTAATACTCTACTAACACTCAATGAGAGATAGTAGATAGTAGGCAAAGTTACTTATAGTCAACAGAATGTGTTAAAGGGACCATCAAAATAAAGAAAAAACAATCTGACCGCAGCGACCACCTAGTTTGCCTATGCCAAGAAATGGACCTTGTCACTAGACTGGTTACCTGTTATTAAGCACAGCTGCTTACAAAACCTCTTCTTATACACAGCCGCATTTATTAGTTCTGTATACCTGAAGCCATGTGAAAAATGTTATACAATAACACTGACAAATTTCATCCAGTGTTTGTTCAATGGTCGGGCTTGGTTGAATACCTGTAGCGTGATGTTGGCTTGAGGCCAGTTCTTCAGGTCACTCAGTAGCAGGTAGGAGTCTCGGTCCACAAAGTTGACACTGACCAACTTTTCACAGCGTGGTCCACCAAACCCTGCCAGGCACTGGCACAGTGGATGCCCGCCCCGCTCCACACAGGGGGCGTTGTTCTGGCAGTCGGCCAACTCGCAGAGAGAACGCGGAGTAGATGGCACTTCACAAAGCTGTCCACTGCACACAAAATGTTTCAGATCAAATTTGATTGTGATTTTCTCTGTCATGCGTGTTCGTTTGCTGGAGTGAGCATCTATTAGAAGCATGCATGAAACTGCAATTTGCAGATTAATGTGGGACTTTCCTCTCTCAGTGTCTGAATCACATTTGTAGATAATAGCAGAGACACAATCCATTAAATATCTTAAAGATGACAATACACACCATTGGAACCCCACAAGTGGTTATAGGGAGAAGTTGTGGACCCCTGAAGCAGCACAGAAAACATCCACAGTGCCATCACCTAATAATCTTACCTGATAATCAGCAGCACTGCAAACAGCCAGTACACGCTCACTGTAACATAAACCATGACCGAGGACTTAATTCAGCTGCTTGTACCCGCAATCTCGCTCTTTCGGTCACTATCCAAAGATCATGACCATAGGTGAGGGTCAGGAACATTGATTCATTGGTCAATTGAGAGTTTTGCACACATGCTCAGCTGTTCACCACCCATCACTGTTTTCCATGTTCGTAGAGTTAGTTTCGCCAAAATCCGCCAATTGTTCTAGGAACTAAGAGAAGGTTTCTCCGCTGCGAAAGCACCTTATGTTGCTGTCTGGGCCTTCACCATTACAGCCTGGTGCAATCACCTCATTACTGCTGCCAATGCCCTCATCCACCTACCAATCTCATGCTCTGACCGACCCTTACTCGTGAACAAGACCCCGAGATATGTGCGTAAGCTCCTGCACTTGCGGAAGGAACTCACTTCTTACGCAAAGAGGACAACCTACCTCTTTCTGACTGAAGTATTAAAGGGGCATTATGCAGGAATCCCGTTTTTGTCAAACAGCGACCCCTAGAGTTACTGTGGAGTACTTGAATTTAACGTTACTGTCGTAAATACCACTCACACAGAGCGTGACATGGCCTATTACATAGTATACAATAGTACATTGTGTTTAATTTGTCGTTTAATGAGATACAATATATGTTGTTAGTGGTGAGAATTTTCACGTGATTAAATACATAGATTCGACAATTATCCCCATGAACTTTAATGGTCCAGTGGCAGAACTTTTGCCAAGTGTGTCAGAGGTTCTGGGTTCTAATCCGTACTAGTAGTATAGTTTATTTTCCTCATCAAAACCGATTGTTTATTAGTGGTTGTATTTCAAGCAGGGACATGTTTTTTGTGCATTAGGTTTTGTGATTTCACCATAACAAAATATAGAGAGTCTCTCAGTCCCCGCAACGGATTCAGGCGCACGTCCATGTGCAGTCTATGGTGAAGACAGTTCGCGCGTCACAACAGAACACTGTAACTTATCTGCACCACTGATCGCAGAGGCAACGAGCACTTTGATCACTTGATTTCAAAAATAACACATTTCAGATCGACTCTTATTTAACAAACGAACTAAATGAATGCTCTACTAGAGTTACCTGGAGATGTTTTATTTGTTTGTAATGGTACATCCGTGCTGCGAGATGTTTCAATGGGGACATAACACACCCGCAAAATATGCCTATGCTCGTGTCCGACTCCTCGCTCGGTCAGTCTGCCGTTTCCTCTTTCTCTGTTCCTCCGACAATGCTTTCCTAGCTTTCTGCATCTTATATGCCGGCTCAGCCATGACGATAGTGTGACAAACTCCATCCCTCTCTACATTGTTCCTGGATGGGGGTGTGTATGTGTGCAGTGCCGTAAAGGAATATGTTACATCGCGAGAGCTGATATCACGCGATACTTCCTGACACTGAGCACGGCGGCCCGCCGCACCGAAGTTGCAAGTGAGATTTTTCCGCTCACAGGCACCAGGGGGGGTCGAGACGCCCACTTTTCAACCCGAAAGAAGTTATATAACCATTTCAATAACTCTGAAGCTGTTCAGTTAAGCTAAAAGAGCTGCATAGTGTCCCTTTAAGATCCGTTTTGGTCCATTGGATCACAAACAGACGACGAGTGAGACACATATCTGTTTACACCTGGCGTTTTAATCCGTCTCGTTTGTCCACTTTCGACCGCTTCTGTCCTGATTACGTTGAGGGGAGGGTCAATGGGCGGGTCCCTTTGATTCCGTCAAGTTTAAATCCCGTCTGACAAGCGCACTTCCCAATAACACGTCCCGCAATGAATACGCATTAGTTCAGTGGGTGGAGAGTAGGCATCTTTAGTGGCTGTTTGAACACATTCGACCACATGAGCGTTTACACTAAGAAAGCAATCCGGTCGAATGTGTTTTCCACTATCTCTGCAAGTGGTGGAAAGGGGACAAGCTCAAAACGTTTTATACCCTGTTTTATACCCTGGTGATTAAGCGTCATCCACTTCGACCAAAACGCATCTTAATACCATGGTATCATCATATGATACCATGGCCTCAGATATGGAGGTCCAGACTCTCAATGGCTTCACACTTGGCCACAAACTGCCATTGAAGGTCACGGTTAGCAAATGCCACTCCACTCCTCGGCTGTGCCTTGAGATCCTGTCCATAAATTTCACAAACAGCATAGGTGACAAAGGACAGCCTTGGTGGAGTCCAACACCAGCTGAGAACAAGCTTGACTTGTTGCAGAGAATGCGGACACACCTTTAGCACAAGTTGTGTAGAGGTTATGAGTGTGACGTCACCGTCGGCCGGAGTGACTGCGCTTACACACCAAAGTGGCAGCATTTGTTTTCACCGTGAAAAACACACAAAACACATCTAAAACGGGAAAGAGCTTTGAGATTGAGATAGTTGACAAGATATCTGAGGTATATTGGATGATATGATGATATAACACTGATATGAGTGATCACATGGATTTAGACCTATATTATATTTATATAAAGCATTCACAGGCAAATTTGCTTTATGTATTTCCTCGGCTTTGAAATCAGGCTCATATAAATGTCAGGAAACACGATTCCTGCTGCATGTTAATATCCACGATCGCTGGATCTGTGTGAGTTGTAAGGAACACTATATCGAGTCCAACCTTTAGTTTAAACTGATAATCGTTTGTTTTACTGGCGTTTTCTCAGTTTCTGCCACTCAGTCCGGCTGTTCCGGCAGACCTTCAATAAGGACCAGATGAAATGCATAAGTGGAATCCATTCTTCCATAGTTCTCCCAACAAAACACCTCAGTGAACACCAGGACAGCCCAACAACATCCAGGGCTTCTAACATCTCAGGGTGATCTTCAACTAAGTACAACAAGAGGTTTTTGTTTAGTGTTTTCCATATCATAGACAGAGTTTTTAAGTCCGTAGCTGATGCTCTAGGATTCTTCTAGGTCATAACAAAAGCATTTCATCCCACGGAGTTGCACGAGAAATGTGAGGCACTCCAGTGTACAGATCCACGTCAACACACACCATAACACATCCTCAACTCCTTCACTTATCGAGTCAGAAAAATGCAAAAAAATTTGCAAACATAAAACACTGACATTAGTTTCAGTCTTTCAAAAGATGAAGTGTCTTTCTGGATCACTGGTGACGTGGGGTTCATTCCACAGATGTTAAAATGTACAGATAGTGTTGTGTAGAACTGACCTGAAGCCCTTGGGACACACACAGGAGTATCCGTTGACCTCGTCCACACACTGCGCCCCATTCTGACACCTGTGGTCCTGACAGTCATCATAGTTCACACTGCAGTCGTCTCCCACATAACCAGGGGCACATATACACCTGAATCAAACACACGTGCACATGCTAAGCAAACCACTGTACACACACATTATGGAGCATTTTGAAAAGATTTGATTTTTTTTAGTTAAAGAGGAACTATTGTGTCCTTTTCCAAAGTCGTGATGTAGTTTCAGGCTCTCCTAGAACAGGTTTTCCTGCTTGAATGTTGATTATTCTCCTCATATTCTCCATTGTTGCGGCTCCTCTCTTCCCAGTCTGTCAGTAACGCTCTGTTTACTTCCTGTCTCTATGAAGCCCCTCCTTCTGAAAAGCACACTGTGCTCTGATTGGTCAGCCGGAGCAGTGTGTTGTGATTGGTCGAGCGCTTCGAGTGTGTTTGGGAAATGCCCCGCCCCTTTCCATAACCGCCAGTTTAACACACTACTGACTAACTCAAGCAGGCCCCGCCCCTTTATCCTGCGTATGAATTATTATAATGAGGAATATTGTGACGTGTTCGTTCCCGGAAGAAACTCAAGACTACAATGGAGGCGTTTCAGGAGTTCAGAAACACTGACTCTGATATAGAGAATAACTGAAGCTTTTTCATGATCAAACAGCAACATCACACACTAAAGAGAGATGAACATGGAGAAAAGCAGAACAGATCCTCTTTGATTAAAAGGCTGTTACTCATCTACTAGGTTAAAAGAGAAGTGGTTACTTTGGGCCAGAGACTGTGATGAAGCAGGTCGACTGGTGCTTGCAGGGACTGCGAGTAGAAGCGCACATATCCTCCATATCCTCACACATCTCCCCTACACACACACACACACACATCTGTAAGTTTGGTGATATAACAATTTGCTTACAAGAGTTTAAGACAAAAGATGGTAAAATGCTTTGATTTAAAGAAAACACAAATGTATACGTTGAGACAGTAATACTAAGGGCCCCAATATACTCATTTCGAACAAAATCAGGCCAAAACGAAATTCGTTTCTGAACTTTCCGGAAAAAGTTCACTCCGGTTGGTTGAACACCTTCAGACTCCCATTGGTCAGTGTGGTGATGATGTAATAGGTGGGTGTGGCTCTGAGGCTCCGCCTTCTTTGAGCTGTAAATCTCCATTTCTTCTGTTCAGACGCGAGTAAAAGCACGAACACACTGGAGAGCCGCTTTATAGCAGAAACTGAAGCTGTGATTCGAACTGAAAGAGACTCTGACACTGTTTGTCATGTTTAATACTGTAAAGCTGCTGCTTTAAATCTATCTATTGTATAAAGTGCTGCATGAATAAAACGTGACGTGACTGTAGATCTGAATCTCAGAGTCAAGTCAAGTCATCTTCATATAGCGCTTTTAACAATGTAGATTGTTTCAAAGCAGCTTTACAGAGATAAACTTAATACAATTTACGGTCGGTAACAGATTGTTTTGGCTTTATAGCGATTTTTGAATAATGTTATTTCCAAGTTAGTTTTGATTAATTCACTTCCAGCAAAATGATCATTTGTTATTACATTAGGGGCCACTAAGACGACGGCGTTCTCTCTAAACAGACTTTAAACGCGAACCTGTGACCTGATGGCGTTCACATGCGCATTAAAAATTGATTCTATAGTTAAATTCGTTTGAATATGTGCGCGCAGGTTTGTAATTTCCCTACAAACCATGCCTAAACAAACTACTTGTCTTACCTATAAATTTGATGCTGGAGCAAACATCTCCACATCACTATGATCAGATGCTTTCTGAACCGCTGTTTTCTTATTGTTATTGTGTGTTTATTCTGTTATTGAGAGGAAAGAGAAGCTCATATTTACATATTCATCTAAATGTGGGCGGAGTCAGGATGTTCGCTAACAGAATTGTGGGCGGAGTCAGGATGTTCATTAACAGAATTGTGGGCGGAGTCAGGATGTTTTCTAACAGAAATGTGGGCGGAGTCAGGATGTTCCCTAACAGAAATGTGGGCGTAGTCAGGATGTTCTCTAACAGTTTATCACTGCAAAGGTATTTCAAACTTTCTTTGTACCCCTTCGCAGTGAATATATTGGGGCCTTATCATGTACCTGTGTAAAAAGGGGCACATAAACATGTGTAATTGTTGATCCCGTCTACGCAGGTCGCTCCGTTCTGACAGTCGTTATCTTTACACTCGTCAGTGTCGGTGTCACACGCGGGACCTTCAAAGCCTGCAGCACATGAACAGCTGAGAAAACACAGATGCATTGCTTTAAATGGGGATCAAGCTTTCTAAGCACTGTGGGAATGAAACACTGAATTTCATTAAGAAGTCCTCGTCATATTTCAAATATAAGACATCACATCACAGTATGTTTTTGCAGCTTATTTTAGAAGCTAGAGGTGAAAAAGAGTCAATTCCTCGAGTGTGAAGAGCCCTAGAGTCGAGCTCGATCCTACAGTATAATCGACTCTCGTTGTTGTTGACACTCTTGCTGTGTCTGAAATCTCTCACATGTTCACTCACTATATAGTGCACAGCAATTGAGTGCACTATATCAGCATGGAGTCAATGAAAGGACGTAGGGAATTCGCCTTTGGCTAAGCCCCGCCCCCCTTAGTTACTGTTGCTACGTCCGACAAACAAACTTCATCTGGGCTCTGGTTTGGTATCAACATGGCTTATGCTGTGACAGCTCTTCATGCTGAAATTTTATCAAACTTTTATAAAGCAGCAAATAAAGTGTCCGACAGAAGTAGGCTAAAGGGGCTGCAATATAACATGAGACGCCTGTGTTAAAGTCAATGGAGCGCTGTGAAAAAGTGTCGGACCTCTGTGGGAGCTCGTTCTTGGCTGTGCTGTGATTGGTCAATCTACATTCAAGGGTGTCGTTTAGCCAAAGGCGAATTCGGACCCTGACATACTACACCATGCGTTACATACATTTATCCTACTTAAATAAATAACATTCAGTAACCATAGATTGTAATTATAAATACCTCCATGCCGGCTTTGTCATTTTTTTAATGTAACATTAATGCTATAAATACTAATTTGGTTTAGGGTTCGAGTTAGTTGAATAAGTTGACATGTTGTTGCGAAGGTAGAAAGTCTGTTTGGAGCATCAAAATAAAGAGTTATCAGATATTAAGCACAGTCTACTAATACTCTAATGAGAGTTAGTTAGTTATAGTTAGTAGAATGTCTAAGGTGGATTATTGAAATAAAGTGTTACCCAACTGGGTAAACATGGGTTACTCGTCATATCACGGTAATGGCATTGTTAAATTGGACTAATTCGGAAAGTCACGCTAAAAGGCTAAAATTTAAAGTCCCCCTGTAGTCAATAATTTTATCTCTTAAAACTCATCTTTGATCCCTAAGATTACATATTAAAGCATTTTTTTCCTTGAAAATGTCTTCATGCCTTAAAATATCTTGAATGTAACTCGACACCCTTGCCTCATTTAGTATGCGTGGTTCTATGAATATGCAAATGAGCCCCGCCTCCACTCACTCACTCAGCTCAGAGATCCACTGGTTGACGATCACACGTTGATCTGATTGGTTACAAGGTCGTTTGTGACGTCAGAAACACCAGCGATTTCAAACCGTGTTTTTGAGACTGTCTTTGGTTCACTGCAGTTTTAAGGAGGAAATACTCAGCAATGCTGTCGACTTATGAACTTACACATGGTGTGTCTTAAAGCAGATTAAAAACACCACATAGACACATAAACAACATTAAAAGCTGGATTTTAACCACAGGGGGACTTTAAAGGCTTTGTGTTGGAAAAAACGTTTAAATTAATTTTGCAACTGCAATCTTGTATTCAATTGCTGACCCCGTTTTGATGTAAAATCAATGGTTAATGAAGTTGAGGAATTGATTGCATTAAGTCGATTCTCTGAAAAAACCTGGAATTGAACACCACTTTTCGGACAATACAATTTTTATACTGTGATATAATTTTCAGGGGCCGTATTCACAAAGAATTTTATCTTACCACTAGGAGTTCTCCTAAATCACACTAAAATATTTTAGCTAGGAGTTTTCTCTTAAAAGTTATTCACAACGCCTTTCAGACCTACTCTTAGTAAGGAAAAATGACAACTCCTAAACTAAGAGTGAGTCTTCGTTGCTATGGATGACGTCAAGTCTCATGCACGAGTTTCCTCGCAGTGATCACGGTGATTGGTTGTTAGATGACAGGGCCATCATGCGGAGCATAACACAGACGCAACAAATCATGTCCTACACAAAATAATAATAGTAATATCATCGAAATGCATATATAATGACATGTTTGTGCAGGCCCCATTGAAGTGTAATTCTAAAAAGGCAGAGAGAGAGAAAGTCGTGAATTAAATTAAATCAAGGTAGCCTAATACCCTAATGAAAACCGTCACTTGCCTAATAATGAAAAATGACACTTGTATTAACGCTTGCTTGGTTAATTGACATCCTATTAGCCTAAATAGACTACTTAAAGCAAGGAAATGTTGCTCCTATTGA
Source organism: Rhinichthys klamathensis goyatoka (assembly GCF_029890125.1). Taxonomy (NCBI): domain Eukaryota; kingdom Metazoa; phylum Chordata; class Actinopteri; order Cypriniformes; family Leuciscidae; genus Rhinichthys; species Rhinichthys klamathensis. The sequence goes on along the minus strand of NW_026606817.1, from coordinate 93,273 downwards.
AGTAATGTAATAGTTGAATGACGGTGGATTATGAACTCGCCAAAACGGAAAAGAAAGCCCAACTGGACGCAGGATCAGTTACTGCTGCTGGCCCAGCTGGTGCTGAAAAAAAAAAAAAAAACATAATAAAAGGGAAATTCGGCACTGGGATATCAAGCAAAACTAAGCGTGAGAATGGGAGAGGATTTGTTTGCAGATCGATGCAGCGTTCCCGCTTGTGTCGCAGACCCCGGACGACTGCGAGAGGCGCTGGTGTGCGCTACAATCCTGTGTGAATCGGTCTTAGTGAGTTAGGAGTCCTCTCGACTTCTTTTAAGCCCCAGAACAATTCATTTAGCTGTAATGCAGTGTCTTCAAATGAAAATATGATGAATTTAGTACAAGAAATAATATTTTGTTGCATGCTTTCATCTAATCCACATGTTTTTAAACGCTAATAAACTGTGATGTGGATAGTTCACCTATAGCCTTGCTCCTCTCCTCCGGACACGTGGCACGTTCCTCCGTTCTTGCAGGGCTCACTGACACAAGCGTTACTCACAGTCTCACAGTTCTTGCCCTGTACGTGAAAGCAAATGCATGAGCGCTTCACGTCCGTCTGTCAGCGTTCACATTGGTCCCGTGTTTTGTGCGCTCACCTTGAACCCCTCAGAACAGATGCACCTGTATCCGTCCGTCTGATCCGCCTCGCAGCGGCCGTGGTTCAGACAGGGGCTAGACATGCACGGGTTACACTTCGCTAGTATCGCAGTGTCCACTTCACCTGCGCACACACACACACACAACAAGTCCCGCAAATATCAACAACACCTGCATCCATATCTCAAAGAGGCACAATGACAATCTGAGTGGGTCTCTCTCAGAACAAAGACGGGTAGAAGAGCTTTGCTCAGGTATGAATGACAAATATTATGTAAAGATTTTTATTTAAAGAGGCCAAAGTCTTGATGTTGTGTTCAGGCTCTACTAGAACAGGTTTTCCTGCTTGAATGTTGATTATTCTCCTCATATTCTCATTGTTGCGGCTCCTCTCTTCCCAGTCTGTCAGTAACGCCAGAGCCCGTCTACGTTGAGCCTGGCCACTCCCTGTTAAGTCCTATTGTACCGAATTGTGGTTGTAGTTCCACCAGAGTTCCACTGGGGGCGATCGCCCATGAGTGAATGGGAGTCTATGGAGCTAGACGGCTAAATGTGTCTCTCTCACCCGATTGTCGTTGAGAAATCTCAGATTTGATTGTAGGTTTTGCAAGTTCAACATGGGTTATAGGGCGAAAGTTGAATGTACGAGCACTTATGTCCTTTCGATTTCCTACAAGTTGAGTGAGTTGTTGTTGCCCATAACACGCTAGCATTCTGCTAATGGACGCTGGTTGGTCAGTGAAGGACTGATTACGACCAGACACCGCTTGATGGCATCGTGGCATCCAGACCAGAATGTTAAGAACTTTAGTTTTACAAAAACTCTTCTAGCTCGTGTGTTTACCCGTGTCCGCTGTCTCGAGAGAACAGAAAGTGCAGAGCGCGAAACCAGTGACTGAAGGATTGCCGGAAAGCAGTATCGATGTGTGTGACGTCATTGACATTTTAAAAGACTTTTTAAAGCAAATAAGTGACTCTAAAAAATCTAACACCCAGTAATGTGTAATTTCTTTGCATCTTGTTTCGAATACAACATTCAAATTACTAGACGAAAAATGATATCCTGAGAAAAGTGTATTTTGAGGGGTATATCTCCATAGACCTCTGCACTCGTCCTGTGAGCGCCCACATGTGGAGCCGGAGAGGAACTGCAGCCAGTTCAGGAGCCGGACGTTCACAGCCTCTCCTGATCCGGCGGTGTGAACGGCGGAGGGCAGAAGGCCTCAAGAGTGACCGGATGTACAGTCGAGAACGGGACCTTAGGCAGGTCGTCAGGATTGCTTTCACCATTACTGGGGCAAAGAGTAGGCCGGATGGCGAGATCGACAGAGCCTGCAAATCTCCAATTGTTTTCAAAGAAGTGATAGCCAGAAGAAAAACCATCTTTAAAGTCAGAAGCTTATATATAGCCCATATATAAACGAGATATAAAGATAAAAGATCAAATCAGAGTTTGTGGTCTACATAACCCATCATAACCATCTTTATAACCCAGCTTCATGGATTTATCTTTAACTTTTAGCAACAAAACGTTTCCTGAAATTTTTCATTTTCATTTTAAGTTGATGTACTAAAATACAAATGAAATAAAAATGAATAAAAACTATATAGACTTAAAAAAAATTATAAAAAAGGGCAAAAACACAACTAAATGTAAAATCAAAATTAAAATTATTTGAAAATATCAATAGAAATCATAGCATCTCAATGATAGGGAGATATCCCCGCTCACCGCCGAATCCTTCACTCATCTCACCTTGGCACTCGAACCTCTTGGCCGGCGTGGTGAGCAGCAGTTTTCCCAGCATGCCGTGCGGCCCGACACAGCGCGCGATCCCAGGCTCCTTGTATCCGGTCTTCACCCAGTCGGAGAGCCAGCGCAGGCGGCAGTCGCAGTACAGGGGGTTCGCACCGATGGCCCTGAGGACACACACACACACACACACACACGCTCCAGTCAAAATGAGATGATTTTGAAAGCATGTATTTGAAGAAAACCTGCCTGTGTATATCCTATTGAGCACATAAACGAGCACAACCCCTCTTGTCATTGTTCTCGTCATTTTTATCAGTTACCCGTCACACGCCTTTCACAGCATTTGCATGAACATTCATTTTCTTCATATGGAAATCGATTTTTAACTATAGCTTGTAACGCTTTAAGCCAGCCCGACTGTGAGCAGCGAGGCTGTTAATCGATGGGTCTGCTTCTGTTGAAGTCACCAATCCACATCATTTTAGCTAGTTTTTCTAAAAATCATGTTTAACAGCAGAATTTGTGGTGAAAACTACATTACCCATGATGCAATACAGAAGATTCCACCAATCAGAGAGTCAATTTAATGAGGAGGGACTGGCACCTACTGTGTTGAATTTCTGTAATACTTTGGCTTTATACTTCAACATTTTAGCACTTTAATAAGAAAATCTTATTTGTATAGATAATATCCACATGCTTCTTTGGTGATTGGTCAAGCAGTCTCACTGGCTGGAATATTACATCTTTAATAAACCCCAGTATGTCTTCCATGAAAAGATAAATGTCTGAATGTAAGTTTCCTGGAGGGTGTATTACTGCATCATCACTGCTAGATGGCGCTGCGGGCCGAACCATAAACTGCTGCAATGGCCAAACAAAGAGTTTCAATTCTATTCAACTCCTCTAAATAAAGAAACATGTCCACAGAGGCTGCGTTACGGATTTAAAGGGACTGTTCATGCAGAAATAAAACAAGAAATCTAAATTCTGTCATCAATATCGTGACTAAATATAATAGAAAAAAAAATCTTAATTTGTGATCCAAAGATAAATGGATTTTAGTACAGGTTTTATGGGGTGAACTGTATTTTATTTTTCTGTTTTATTATTTTAGTGACAGTTCATTTTATTTAAAGCAACAGAAATGTTATTTAAGTTTCAGCTCATTACACATTAGACTAATTAGGCTATTTACCGTTGCCAGCAATCAGAAATCACCTATCGCCAGTATCCAAGTGATGTGTGTCAGAGACGTGTGCGTATTGAATACTTTCCATCCTATAAGATTTAAGAGCTGTTTTATAACAGCATACGTGCGGGCAGACGACGGACACGAAGGGTTACACTCATTCTCTAGGTCACACAGAAGAGACGCAGGGACATGAAGATGTTTAATGGATCTGAAGACCGACGGACCGAACCCTGATGTGTGTTTACACAGCTCTAAATTGCAGCTTAAAGGGATAGTTCACCCAAAAATGAAAATTAGTCCATGATTTATTCACCCTGAAGTCATCCTAGGTGTATATGACATTCTTCTTTCAGACGAATAAAATCAGAGTTATATTAAAAAATGTCCTGGCTCTTCCAAGCTTTATAATGGCAGTGAATGGGTGTTTCTGTTTTGAAGTCCTTAAAAGTGCATCTATTCATGATAAAAGTGCATCTATCCATCATAAAAGTGCATCTATCCATCATTAAAGTGCATCTATCCATCATAAAAGTGCATCTATCCATCATAAAAGCAGAAAACGGCCATTCACTGCCATTATAAAGCTTGGAAGAGCCAGGACATTTATTAATATAACTCTGATTGTATTCGGCTTGAGGATGAGTAAATCATGGGCTAATTTTCATTTTTGGGTGAACTATCCCTTTAAGGCAAAGCAGACGTAAAAGACTTGGTGTGCTGCTCGGTTTCGGCTCACTTTAAAGCCAGTGTGTTCAATACTCTCAGTGTTACAGTGCTCAGATCCATCAGATGAAGCAGTGTGTGTGTGTGTGTGTGTGTGTCTTTACTCACAGGTGTGACAGTGACGCTGCGTCGGTGAAGATGCCATCAGGCAGCTCTGAGATGTCATTGCCGTGCAGAGACCTGAGAACCACACGAGAGACAGAAACATGCTAGAAAGCATCAGACACTGCACTGAAAAAAACAAAAAAAACATCAAATTTACGATTAAAAAATGGCAGCTGGGGTTGCCAGGAATTTACCGTAAAAATAAGGTAGCAAAATTTCAGGTTTTACAGACTTACCTTAAAATTACAGTAAAGAAAACGTATTTCATTATCTCATATAACATTAATTTACCGACCTATTGTAGTACTAATATCTGTTTTGTACCATTGTAATACACTGACAGCCACCAATCACAGTGGAGATGAGAGTCACATGATCAATCAAAGCTCATCACAAGCAGGTTTTCCACAAGATGAGAAAGTTCAAACTAATATATAGAAGCTGCGCAGTGTGTCATTCACACACACACACACACACACACACACGCTAATTACCATCAGGGTAACAAACATAAAATTTGAAAAAACTGCAAGAAAAAAATATGAAGAAACAGAAATTACAACAAAAATACATCAAATGTGAAGTGTGGGACTGTCAATTTACGTTTTTTCACTGTAAATTATACAATGATTTGTTCTTTTTCACGTCCAAAAACTGTATTTTACTGTAAAATGTACGGTTAGATCTTTAACAGTTTTCCTCTGTAGCATTTTTACAGTCTTTTTTCTTTACAGGCATTTTTACAATGTTTATTCTTTAAACATGACTTCTGTAAAATGGGTGGTTATGAATAATATTATATCCGAAATATTATTTTATAATTATTACTAGGGGTGTGACGAGACGCTTATCTCACGAGACGAGACTAGACACGAGATTGGGTTCACGAGAACGAGACGAGACGAGATTTTTGCACAATTTTTCAGAAATCCTCAATGACAAAATTCATGGCTGGAAAAATAGTATGCAGGTGCATTTTTCAATGTTTTAACTAATAATCTTCTAATGCATGTCATTTCAGGTCTACTTTATGAGTATGAATTATCAAATGCATTGAAAGAAAACAATATTCAAGCACTGTAAAAGGTTTTTATTGACTGGCTTTTCTCCTGTATAATTTCACATTAGTCTCTTCAGACCTTACTGTACATTTAAGAGCTTTCAGAACTTCTGATTGAGGCTGTGTGTGACCTCCTAACTGAACTCCTTTACATACATTTAACAGAGAAATAAAAACCGTATAAATAACAAAAATAAATAACTGTTTTCTCTTAGTCTTATTAAGTGCAAACAATAAGTGCGAGTGCAACCATAATCAAAGTTAGCACACAGACTCTTTATAATTGTTGTGAAATTGCGGTTTTATTTTGCACCGGCAGTTATAGGGTTAATGCGGTGAGTTCGGAAAAGGCCGAGAGAAACGAGGCTGTTTGTCTCTACAGTTGTTCTTGCGTTCCGATTATAAGTTCAGAAACGGAGCCTCCCTTGTCTGTTGTCCTTTGTACGTTACAGTGCTCTCTCAATATTCGCAGTGCAAACAGAGACCAGAGCCGCAAATAAACAGTCCAGAGATGGGTATTGGGAGACGGATTATTTTATGTATGCAGCCTAATTTGTGCGCAATGCACATCAGGGAGCTTGTGTTTTACTTTCACTTACAAATTCGTGACCGCGCGTATAGGGAGCAGCGGTGCTGAGCGCGCATTCTAAATGATAAGACATTTACCAGACGTTTAGTCTGTTGCGCAACGAATCCTCCGCCATCGTCACGCGATCAGTGAACTGTGATTCGTGCTGCACTGATTGCAACGGCAACTCGCGCTGGATGAGCAGAGCAGACTTTTGCATTAGTTTATAATGGTTTTTATTTTTTTATAAAAACAACAAAACGATAGTTTAGGCGAATGTGAGTGTAGCGGTGGAATATTAATGGGGATATCGCGAGACAGCTTTTTCACTCGACGAAAAATCTCGTCATATTTAGTCTCGCGAGATCTCGTGGCACGAGATCTCGTCACACCCCTAATTATTACATATTGATTAATTCTAGAAAACCTACTATGCTTTTCTTTCAAACATGTTGGCAGTCATTTGTTTTATGTGGTGAATGAATCGAATATTTCTATAGTGCTTCAAAGCAGCTTCAAAGTAATAAAAAGGAAAATAACAGAATAAACTTCATCAAATATGAGACAAATTCTGTTGTAGAGCAGCTCTATAGAGTCAAGAGTGTCGTTATTCACTTTGAGTCAGTTCAATGTAGATTCAGTTCAGTTTAAAGTTGATTCAATTCAGTTCAATGTAGATTCAGTTCAGTTTAAAGTTGATTCAATTCAGTTCAATGTAGATTCAGTTCAGTTTAAAGTTGATTCAATTTAGTTCAATGTAGATTCAATTTAGTTCAAAGTTGGTTCAATTTAGTTCAATGTTGATTCAGGTCAGTTCAAAGTTGTTTCAATTTAGTTCAAAGTTGGTTCAATTCAGTTCAAAGTTGATTCAATTTAGTTCAATGTTGATTCAGGTCAGTTCAAAGTTGATTCAATTTAGTTCAATGTAGATTCAGTTCAGTTTAAAGTTGATTCAATTCAGTTCAATGTAGATTCAGTTCAGTTTAAAGTTGATTCAATTTAGTTAAATGTAGATTCAATTCAGTTCAATGTAGATTCAGTTCAGTTTAAAGTTGATTCAATTTAGTTCAATGTAGATTCAATTTAGTTCAAAGTTGGTTCAATTTAGTTCAATGTTGATTCAGGTCAGTTCAAAGTTGTTTCAATTTAGTTCAAAGTTGGTTCAATTCAGTTCAAAGTTGATTCAGTTTAGTTCAAAGTTGATTCAGTTCAGATCAATAACACTGTTAATGTTACAAAATGCATCAGTTTTGAAAAAAATATATTCAACTATAAAACAAGACAATAGTGTCATTATTCACTTTGAGTCAGATCAGTGTTGATTCAGTTCCGTTCAATGTTGATTCAGTTCAAAGTTATTTCAATTCAGTTCAATGTTGATTCAGTTCAGTTCAATAACATTGTTAATGTTACAAAATGCATCAGTTTGGCAGAAAATTTATTCGACTACAAAACAAGACAATAGTGTCGTTCCCTTTCGTTGTCACTCCGAGTTACGTCGGATGACGACGAATGGGGTTTCGCTTAGAAAGCCTATCAACTTCGAGTATTACAAAACGAGCCAATGGCAAAGAAATGCCATGGGTCTGCGGAATTTGCATGGCGCAACTCCGCCCCACCTCGTGGGTCTAAATGGAGGACGCCGGCAATATGCAGATATGTTTTCGCTTCAGAGCCAAGTTTATTCTTCACTCCACAAGCCATCTCTGAACTGTCAGCTTTACAGACGAGCGAGATTCTCCGGTGTTGGTGTGACGGCGATCTCCCGGCGAGTGCACACTTCCTGCTTATCTGTGCAGTGGTTTGCCAGTGAGTGTGTTTCTCCCTGGGCGCTTCAACACTGAGTTTCCTCTCACAAAAGAGCTTGCACGTGGCACGTCTTTTTAAAGATGCCTCGCCCGTGCACTTCTGGTTGCGGTAGACTCATGTCGGACTCTGATGGGCATGAGCGCTGTCTAGTGTGTTTGGGCATTGATCACGCTAGAGCAGCGCTCGTGGATGACTCATGTTCTCTCTGTGGGAACATGACCATCGCGACACTACAGTCGAGACTCAATGATCTTGCAAGAGTGAGAGTCCCCTCATCCACACCCCGATCTACTTCCTCTAGAGTCTAGACCTAGAGCTAGTACTTCGGCTGGTGGCCAGGGTGACCTGAGGGTGACGGTGTGGAACAAGGCGCGACTATTTGTCCGTGCCCCGCACCTCCCCCTCCAGTGACGGTGCCCGTTAGACCCCCATGTCTTCCCGGGACCGCTTGCTTATCTCATCCGCCTTTCCTCCCCCCGGTTGAACACTCTGTTGTGATGCAACTGTGTCCTCAGAGTGCTTCTTCTCGTGGCCAGCCTAAGCACCCATCCAAAGCCTGTAGATTTTCGTCTACGTTAGTGGCGAAGTCTTTCAGAGCGGCGGGACAGGCGGCTGCTTCTCTGCATGCTATGGCCACTCTGCAGGTCTACCAGGCCCAGATACTCAGAGACATGCACGAGGGTAGGACAGACCCAGGGCTCTTTGATGAGCTGCGCGCCGCCACCGATCTCGCTCTCCGGGCGACGAAGGTGACCGCACGCTCCCTGGGTTTGGTGATGTCCACAGCCGTGGTCCAGGAGAGACATCTCTGGCTGAACCTGGCTGACATGAAGGATGCCGAGCGGTCCCGGCTGCTCGACACCCCCATGTCCCAGGCCGGCCTTTTCGGCGGTGCAGTTGAGGACTTTGCTACGGTGGCCGAGAGGTGCAAAACAAATTACAATTCAGAAAACAAAATAACAATTCAGAAAACACAACAACAATTCAGGGAACACAACGACAATTCAGAAAACAAAATAACAATTCAGAAAACACAACAATTCAGAAAACACCACGACAATTTAGAAAACAAAATAACAATTCAGAAAACACAACGACAATGAATTCATTCAAAACGGAAAAGGTAGGTATATTTTGAGAATGGCATACTTGTCGCTGATTGGACGAGACACCTGTCAATCAAGCCAGAACTGGAATCAAGCGATTACTGGAAGTACCGAGGGTAGAAAAGCGATTCGTTTTTACCATAGACTGTAAAAAAATAGGTTTTTACATTGAAGTCTTCACAGTTACTTTTGTACATGCAGCTTTCTCTACCGTGAATGAGATTACAATGTTATTCCCCGATGCTGATGTACAGATCAAACGTTAAATCTGAAGTAGTAGACATATATTTCTCTCGGTTGTTTAGTTTCCTTAAATGTATATCTCGGCGCTGTGCTGCAGAATTGGGGATTCCAATACGTCATTGTCCAGGATTGATCACCCTGCGGTCAGGACACTTAAAGTAACTCACTGGACAAAAAACACAGTACAATGTTCCCTGGCCTCCTCTGTCAGGGCGCGGATGATGACCGTGCCCCCACACCGGGCCGCTATGCCGTCCACGTCCGGGCCGGTCACTCCGCTTCGCTGCCCCACAGAGTCTGTGGTTCGCATGACCCCGCTGGTGTAGTTCTTGGGAGCCTGGTTAGAGCTTCCCCATCTGTCCCGCTGGGTCGCACGAACTATCAGGCTCGGCTACACGATTCAGTTCGCGCGGTCTCCTCCCCGCTTCAGGGGAGTCCGCTTCACTATGGTCGGTGGCAATGCCCCTGTCATGAGAGCGGAGGTTGCTACCCTACTGGCGAAGGGTGCGATCGAGACTGTCCCTCCAGCCGAAATGAGGTCCGGCTTCTACAGCCCCTACTTCATTGTACCGAAGAAATCCGGTGGGTTACGGCCAATCCTGGACCTGCGTGTTCTGAACCGCTCCCTTCAGAGGATGCCGTTCAAGATGCTCACTGCCAAACACATTTTCGAATGTGTTCGGCCCCAGGATTGGTTTGCAGTGATCGACCTGAAGGATGCCTACTTCCATGTCTCCATTCTCCCTCGACACAGACCGTTCCTACGGTTTGCTTTCAAGGGGCAGGCATACCAGTATGCGGTTCTCCCTTTCGGGCTGGCCCTGTCTCCTTGCGTCTTCACGAAGGTCGTTGAGGCAGCCCTTGTTCCCCTTCGGGAACACGGGGTTCACATCCTGAACTATCTCGACGACTGGCTGATACTAGCTCACTCTCGAGACCAGGTTTGCAAACACAGGGACCTAGTGCTCCGGCACTTAGCCCGTCTAGGCCTTCGGGTCAACTGGGAGAAGAGCAAACTTTGCCCCGTGCAGAGGATCTCTTTTCTCGGTATGGACATCGACTCGGTCGCCATGTCCACGCAGCTTACGAGCGAGCGCGCGCAGTCACTGCTGACTTGCCTAAGACAATTCGAGGGCAAGAGTGCGGTTCCACTGAAACTATTTCAGAGGCTCCTGGGGCATATGGCATCTGCAGCTGCGGCAACGCCGCTCGGATTGCTTCATATGAGACCGCTTCAGCTTTGGCTTCGCGACAGAGTCCCGAGGTGGGCATGGCAACACGGCACCCTCCGAGTACCAGTTACTCCAACCTGCCGTCAGACCTTCTCCCCGTGGTCGAACCTCAGTTTTCTGCGGGCTGGAGTGCCCCTGGAACGAGCTTCCCGGCATGTTGTTGTCTCAACAGATGCCTCCACCACGGGTTGGGGCGCCATGTGCAATGGACATGCTGCCGCGGGCTCCTGGACAGGACCCCAGCGCCTATGGCATGTCAATTGCCTCGAGTTGCTGGCAGTACGTCTTGCTCTGCACCGCTCCCGGGCGTTGCTCAAGGCTCAACACGTACTAGTCCGATCAGACAATACCGCCACTGTAGCGTACATCAACCATCAAGGTGGTCTACGCTCCCGCCGTATGTCGCAACTCGCCCGCCACCTCCTCATATGGAGTCAGAAGCATCTGAGGTCGCATCGAGCCATTTATATTCCCGGAGCCCTGAACTGTGCAGCCGACGAGCTCTCACGGCTTCAGCCCCTCCCTGGAGAATGGTGACTCCATCCCCAGTCGGTTCAGCTGATTTGGGACCAGTTCGGGGACGCACAGATAGATCTGTTTGCCTCTCACGACTCGACCCATTGCGCCCTGTATTATTCCCTGACCGAGGGCACGCTCGGCACGGATGCACTGGCGCACAGCTGGCTGCGGGGCCGCAAGTATGCGTTTCCTCCAGTGAGCCTTCTTCCGGAGACGCTGCGCAAGGTCAGGGGGGACGAGGAGCAGGTCATTCTGGTCGCGCCGCACTGGCCAACCCGGACCTGGTTCTCCGAACTCGTACTCCTCGCGACAGCACCTCCCTGGCCAATCCCTCTGAGGAAGGACCTCCTTTCTCAGGGACGGGGCACCCTATGGCACCCTCGTCCCGATCTTTGGAACCTCCACGTGTGGCTCCTGGACGGGACGAGGCAGGTTTGAGTACCCTACCAGCAGTGGTGGTGGCTACCATCACTTCCGCTAGAGCGTCGTCCACGAGACACGCCTACGTGTTGAAGTGGAACCTCTTCGTCAACTGGTGCTCTTCTCGCCAAGAAGACCCCCGGAGATGTTCGATCGGTGTCGTGCTTTACTTCCTTCAAGATGGGTTGGAGCGAAGGCTGTCTCCCTCCACCCTCAAAGTATACGTTGCGGCTATTGCTGCACACCATGATACAGTGGAAGGTAAGTCCGTAGGGAAGCACGATCTGATCGTCAGGTTCCTGAGAGGAGCGAGGAGACTGAATCCTCCTCGCCCTCCTCTCGTTCCCTCTTGGGACCTATCAGTGGTTTTAACTGCCCTGCAGAGTGCTCTCTTTGAGCCTCTACAATCAGTGGAGATTAAATTCCTGTCTATGAAGACAGCTCTGCTGGTTGCACTGGCCTCCATCAAGAGGGTAGGGGACCTGCACGCTTTCTCCGTTGACGAAGCGTGCCTGGAATTCGGGCTGGCTTACTCTCACGTGATCCTGAGACCCTGGCCTGGATATGTGCCCAAGGTTCCCACCACTCCCTTCCGGGACCAGGTGGTGAACCTGCAAGCGCTGCCCCCGGAGGAGGCAGACCCAGCCTTGGCACTGCTCTGTCCAGTACGCGCCCTCCATGCCTATGTAGACAGAACGCAGTGTTTCACGACCTCAGACCAGCTCTTTGTCTGTTATGGTGTGAAGCCGAAGGGAAAGGCTCTCTCCAAGCAAAGGTTGTCTCACTGGATAGTGGACGCCATTGCTTTGGCATACCAGCAGCAAGGTCGACCGTGCCCCCTTGGTGTGACTGCCCACTCCACCCGGAGTGTGGCGTCCTCTCGGGCTCTAGCGCATGGCGCCTCGCTAACAGACACCTGCGGCTGGACACCCCAGTGTTCTCCATATGCATCCCTCTGGGTCATATGTGTATTCTCTAAGCCCCCCCCCCCCCCTCTGGGCTGGCATTAATTGCATATTTCTATGAGATATGAGACATGCTCCCCAGTGTACCTTGGTATTCCTGTGCTAAATAGGAGTCCTTTGTTCATGCTAGTCTCACGACAGGGATCTCAGATTTACGCAGGGCACTGGAAGACAGCTGTGAAGGTGGCGTGATTAGACTGGTAACCCCATTCGTCATCATCCGACGTAATAGTTACGTCTGCCTGCCACTTCCGCTGTACTGCGGGGATCGCCTGAGCTCAGTCTTGGCTCCGCAGCGAAGAAACATATCTGCATATTGCCGGCGTCCTCCATTTATACCCACGAGGTGGGGCGGAGTTGCGCCATGCAAATTCCGCAGACCCATGGCATTTCTTTGCCATTGGCTCGTTTTGTAATGCTCGAAGTTGATAGGCTTTCTAAGCGAAACCCCATTCGTCGTCATCCGACGTAACTGAAAGACGTTATTCACTTTGAGTCACTTAAGTGTTGATTCAGATCAGTTCGATGTTGATTAGTTTAGTTCAATGTTGATTTAATTCAGTTCAATGTTGATTCAGTTTAGTTCAATAACACTGTTAATGTTACAAAATGCATCAGTTTTGAATACATTTGATTCAGCTATAAAACAGAAGACAATAGTGTCGTTATTCAGCTCAAATCATTTCCAGTTGTTCTGAGTTCAGTGGGATCAGGACGGTAACGGCTGCGTCACGATCCGCTTGAGAGGTTCGAGCATCTGACACTAGAACTGTACGTGAGTGTTTGAGACCGTGTAGAGTGTCTGTAGAGTTAGTAATAGAGATACGTACAGCAGGCGGAGAGACCGGAGACCCCTGAAGGCGAGAGTCGGGATACAGCGGAGAGCGTTATAGCTCAGGATCCTGCAAGACAAAAGCACACACATCCTCCAGTGAGATTTCCCTTTCACAGCTGAGACTCAGCATGACAGTAATGAGCGTGACGTACAGGGTCGTGAGCTGACTCATGTTGGAGAACGAAGAGTTGGTCAAGGAGCTGATTTTGTTGTTACTCAGGTCTCTGAAACGAAAGATCATCAAACCAGCTGATGAATGACGACAGCGTATATGATATTATTATCTTATAATAAGAGAGAGAGAGAGAGAGAGAGAGAGAGAGAGAGAGAGAGAGAGAGAGAGAGAGAGAGAGAGAGAGAGAGAGAGAGAGACATACACTAGCTGCAGGTTTTTGTAGTTGGACAGCTCTTTTGGCACTACGCTGAACTGGTTTCCGTCCAGGTACCTGCAGGAATTACATTCAAAGAACATAATTACATCTGTTTCTCACATAATTACATCTTCTTACTCACTACTGAATATTTTTACTAGTGCTGGGCAATGATTAATCACGATTAATCGCAACACAAATAAAAGTTTTTGTTTACATAATATATGTGTGTGTGCTGTATATAATTATTTTGTATATATAAATACACACATGCATGTATATATTTAAGAAATATTTGCATGTATATACTGTATATATATTTATACATAATTTATATTATATATAAGTATATATATTGTATATATATTTATATAAATATTCTCTCCTTCGCTCCACTAACCGAGGAAGAAGTTTCTAAACTTCTCCTCTCTAGTCATCCTACCACCTGCCCTCTAGACCCCATCCCCTCACACCTTCTACAAGCCATCTCTCCCACACTTCTACCAGCTCTCACACACATCATCAACTCATCCCTCCACACTGGCACTTTCCCTACAGCATTTAAGCAGGCTCGGGTAACTCCACTGCTTAAAAAAACAACGTTAAGCACATCACTTTTAGAGAATTACAGACCTGTCTCTCTCCTACCATTCATTGCGAAAAACACTTGAACGAGTTGCTTTCAACCAAGTGTCATCTTTCCTGTCTCTGAACAACCAGCTGGATGTCAACCAATCTGGCTTCAAAAAAGGGCATTCAACGGAGACTGCACTACTGTCAGTCACAGAAGCCCTGCGGATCGCAAAAGCTGCTTCCAAATCATCAGTTCTCATCCTCCTGGATCTGTCTGCTGCCTTCAACACTGTGAACCGTCAGATCCTTCTGTCCACCCTCTCATCACTGGGCATCACAGGTACTCCTCTCCACTGGGTTGAGTCCAATCTCACAGGTAGGTCCTTCAGGGTCGCATGGAGAGGCGAGGTATCCAAAGCACATCAGCTGACCACAGGGGTTCCCCAGGGTTCAGTTCTTGGACCACTCCTCTTCTCCATCTACACCACATCACTGGGATCCATCATACAGGCACATGGTTTCTCTTACCATTGCTATGCTGATGACACCCAGCTCTACCTCTCATTTCAACCAGATGATCCCACAGTAGCTGTACGGATCTCAAGCTGTCTGGCGGACATCTCGGCATGGATGAAGGAACATCACCTGCAGCTCAACCTGGCTGAGCTTCTCGTCCTCCCTGCCAATCCGTCTCTACAGCACGACCTCACTGTCCAGCTAGAGTCATCCTCAATCACCCCATCAAGGTCAGTCAGAAATCTTGGAGTAATCTTTGATGATCAGCTGACCTTCACAGACCACATTACAAAGACAGCTCGATCATGCAGGTTTGCAATGCACAACATCAGGAAGATCAGGCCTTTCCTAACTGAACTTCTCGTCCAGGGCCTGGTCATCTCTAGACTTGATTACTGCAATGCTCTTCTGGCTGGACTTCCATCATGTGCAACTAAACCTCTACAAATGATCCAGAATGCTGCAGCTCGTCTAGTCTTCAACGCTTGTCTGGCTTATGCTACTCTGAGCTATGTCTGAACTTTGTATTTTGAGCACTTCTTGCGTTATTTTTGCCCCTTCACGATGACTCGCTTGGTTTAGTCCTCAGTTGGAAGTCGCTTTGGATAAAAGCGTCTGCTAAATGACTAAATGTAAATGTAAATACATTTTTTTTGTGTGTGTGAGTGTGTGTGTGTGTGAGTGAGTGAGTGAGTGAGTGAGTGAGTGAGTGAGTGAGTGAGTGAGTGAGTGAGTGAGTGAGTGAGTGAGTGAGTGAGTGAGTGAGTGAGTGAGTGAGTGAGTGTGTGTGTGTGTGTGTGTGTGTGTGTGTGTGTGTGTGTGTGTGTGTGTGTGTGTGTGTGTGTGTGTGTGTGTGTTTGTGTGTGAGTGTGTGAGTGTTTGAGAGTGTGTGAGTGTTTGAGAGTGTGTGTGCGTGCGTGTCTGTGAGTGAGTGTGTGTGTGTGCGTGAGCGAGTGAGTGAGTGAGTGAGTGAGTGAGTGTGTGAGAGAGTGTGTGTGTGTGTGTGTGAGAGTGAGACCCTGAGCAGCTGGAGCTGGAGGTTAATGACGGTCTGAGAGCAACACCTGGACCAGCTCTACGGTCAGTGAGAGCGGGAGTAATGACAGGTTTTCACGCTCTGAGGGACGACAGGCTCTGATGTGTGTCACTCCCACTCTAAAACACACTAATTACACACACACACACACACACAGAACCGCCTCATCCAGGACCACAACACTTCAGATAAGGTCCCGTTCAGGGAACGATATTTTGTTCATTGTTAGTTCATGTCAGCTCTGCTCCATGGTATACATTTTAGATCTAGTGAGGGTAGGGTAACCAGAGGGGCAGTGAGGGAAGACTGCATTATCCCCCGGAGAAAAACAGCTTTTGGTCAGGCTGTCTTCTCCGTAAGAGCAGCGCAGCAGTGTAACACAGTGCCCGAAACCATCCGAGAGTCTTTGTCAATCTTTTCATACAAAAAGAATGCAAGAAAATGGCTTGTAGAGAGCCAAACTTGTGGGCACTAATGCTTTCTGTGTGCATTTAAACATTATATATTTATTTTACAAGAATTGTATTTCTTAACCATAATGTGTTGTATGTAATTTTATTTTGTGATTTTATACCTGTGATTATCTTTAAGGCTGCCTTTTGTACACCTGGCTGGGGGACTACCGATGAAAATGAGCACTTCTGAGCTCACTCGGGTACATTTACATTGTTTTAATGTTGATTAATGTACACTGTCCCCTTTCAAATAAAGAGAAATTAAATGAAATTCAATAATATTAACTTTTGATATTGATAATGTATTCCTAAATGTTGAAATTAACATTAAGCAAGATTAATAATACATGCTTGAAAATTACTTTTAATTTTTAGTTCATGGTAATTAATGTTGGTAATGGAACCATATTGTTAAGTGTTACCAAAAGATGTTTGGCAGAATAACTGAAACTGTATGTGTGTAAAGTAGCTTGTATCCTGTAACACTGCGATTTGATAAGGGAGCTGATCATCTCAGAGTTTATTAAAGAATTGACATTAAAGAGTTTTTGTAACCAGCAACAACACTCCAAAAAATATTTGTATGAGGGACTGCAGGTGAAAATGAGCTTATTTGGCTAAATCTTGATTTTTTCATGTTATTAATGTGTATTGTCCCTGATTAAATAAAGAAAAATGCAGTCCTTCTCCTTGCACCTTCCGTTATCTCTCGTGAATCAACACGGAAGAGACTTACGCTGGAGTTCATCGACTGGCCACTAGAGTCAGGCTCCAAAAGAGAGTCAATCCCATAAACCCCCATGTTAAATTGCTCAACTTTACAGCAGAAAAAAACATGTTTACAGCCTGGTGCAAAAAGGGGTTTTGGTCTATATAGCTAATTTTGCCCTTCATGACAACTGTGAGGGGGGTGAATATTTTTTATAACTCATCCGTTTAAATTATATTAAGCCTTAAAGTTCCCTTTCAGTCGAGAACGTCAGACGTAGACGACGTCGACTGAATGGGGATCATGCCAGGGAGCCAATCATCTTCGAGTACTATTGAACGAGCCAATGGGAATTGGCATGCGTGATGACATCACACACTCCGCCCCCGCGGCGCGGGTATAAATACGGAAGTGGATGCACGCACTAGTTGCCTTTCGCTTCGGAGCCGATCGTTTGATGTCTCTGAAGAGTGCCGTTTTTACAACGACCGAGTGTGTCGTGTTCTTCTGGAAGAATCTCCCAGTGCTGGTGGTTTCTACAGCGCGAGTGCAGCGGTGATCGCGAGCTTTAACAGCAACAAATTTCTAAATGTTTGTGTGTGTTGACGGCTGGTTAGAGGGCGGAAGAGTGAGTGCTTCACTGTTTCAGATCACTGTTCAGTGTTGCCGCGGTCATTCCCCTGTGTGATCCGGCACTGGTGATGGGTCCTATTTCCTGAAAGAGCAACACGGGTGCGTTTGCGTCTTTTTCCAGATGTCATTCCACCTGTGCGTTTCTGGATGCGGTCGTTCCCTTTTCCTCTCTGACGGTCTCAATTGTTGCATCTCGTGTTTGGACTTACAGCACGCTGAAGCAGCTTTTGTGGGCGGTACATGTTCCCATTGCGGAAATATGACTGTCGCGGTGTTAAGATCGAGACTCGCCTTCGTCCGCGAAGCGCGAATCCCCATTACCTTGCCCCACCCCTGGGTGCCGTGTGGGATGGGTGATCGGAGGATAGTGATGGGGGTCTCGCCCGGTAACCATTCCCTGTGGGCTCCTCACTCCTCCATCACACCGCAGCCGATGGAATTCCTGTTAGACGTGCTGGTCCCTCTGTAATGGACCGATCAGCCGTTTCAATTGGGCTTCCCCCAGAGGATAAGATGTCGATAGCAGCATCGGAGGGTGAGCTGGCCTCTGGAGATGACGACTCGGCTGTGTTATCTCCCTCTGGGAGTGTAACGTTGCCCGAGCCAGATCCAGAAATGTCAGCCATGCTGAAACGGGCCGCCGAGGCTGCCGGGCTCGAGTGGAACCCTCCACCGTGTCCCGTTCAGTCTCGGTTGGAGGATTGGTATCTCGGGGCGGGCCGCACTGGTTCTCAGCTCGCCGCCCCAGTGCTTTTCTTTCCCGAAGTGCATGGAGAGCTTAACAGGTTGTGGACGGCACCTTTCTCTGCCAGAAACTACCTGAATAGCTTTTCCCCCTCACTACCCTTGAGGGAGGAGCGGTGAAGGGTTGCGAGGCTATCCCTCCAGTGGAGCGGTCTGTCGCGACACAGGTGCACCTGTGTCCGGCGGCCGCTGCCTTTTGGGGGGATCCTCGTTTCCCCCTAAGGCCTGTGAGTTCTCGTCTGTTCCGACGGGCAGAGCTTACAAAGCCTGTGGGCAAGTGTGCCATGGCACTGCTACAGGTCTGTCAGGCCAGGGCAACCATGGACATGCACGAGGGTAGCCCAGACTGTGCGCTCATAGGTGAGCACCGCAGTGCTTCCGACCTCGCCTTCCGGGGCACGAGTGTCGTGGCATGCGCGATCGGTCTGGCGATGTCCACCTTAGAGGTCCAGGAGCGCCATCGTTGGCTCAGCCTGGTTGATATGGCGGATGCGGACAAGGTTCGGTTCCTGGTCTCCCCAGTTTCTCAGGTTGGGCTGGTGGGCGACGCCGCCCAAGCGCAGAAGGAGGCCACCCGGCACATCCTGCCCCGGCGGCCCGCTGCTGCCTCCACCCCGCCGCCGGTGGCAGTTCCTCCGCCTGCTCGTCGCCAAGGGCGTTCCCCTGCCGCCGCTCCCGCTGGGCCTCCGCAGCAGCCTCCAGCCAGGCCTCAGCTTGGAGCCGGCCGCAGTAGAGACACCCAGCCCGATCCATGTGACGGAGTGTGTGATGTTCTCACGCACGCCAATTCCCATTGGCTCGTTCAATAGTACTCGAAGATGATTGGCTCCCTGGCGTGATCCCCATTCAGTCGACGTCGACTACGTCCTCCGTTCCCTCCTTCAGGGATGCATACGTAACCAGGACATTCTGCATAATTAAGGGCGTGGCCACTTGAGTGACAGGTGGATTGCCGCTGTTGTCACTAGTAGCCATTTGTCTGTTAGCGTTAGCGTCACGTCATCTCAGCTAATCCGCCTCGCTCCACATTTTCGTTTATCCGGGAGTGACGCTGCCAAGATGGCGACGGCCCGCTCCGCCCACTTTGGGCTTCAGAAATGCTCTTCAGAAACATTCAGGTGATGTCACGCACACTACGTCCATATTTTTTTACAGTCTATGGTTAGGACGAGGGTTTGAGATTAACACCCGCCATATGCGGGTAAAGATCAGCTGTGGCGGGTTAAGCTGTCAAATCACGAGCCAGTTTGGCGTTACTTATTATGTTTACTCACTTTGCTGGGGAAGTTCAAGTAAGACAAATCTGCACAGATTAAGCGCAAACACTGAGTCCTCGTGATATATTAAATACAGCGTACTGCACAGATCTGCTCATATCTGGCTTACTTGAACACACACACGTCACTACACAACAAATAACGGCACGCTTGTTCATTTGCATTGAAGCAATAGCGAAGATTAAAGAGCATTGTTATTTTCCAACATCCTAAATCTTTTTTGATGTTCTCTGTCCTGTATTGATCTGTCTACCTAAAACACATTTGTGGTGATGAGGATGAAAGAGGAAGAGAGGAGATGCTGGATGAGGATTTTGTTTGAATAAGAAATAATTGTATGAAACCCAAATTTGATCATATATATACAGTATCTGACGTAGTTAATCTGGTTTATTTCTCTCTTATTTTGGCTAGTAGAAGTTCTGAATGGCCGGTAACTTGCCAAATTGGCTGGTGAGTAAAAAAGTTAATTGCAAACCCTGATCAGGACACACAGTGTAATAGCTTTGGCTCGTTGTGTCTGAGACTCACAGCTCGGTGACGTTGCGAGGAATGCCTTTGGGCAGGAGGTGCAGGTGTTTGTTGCTGCAGCGCACCACCGCCTCCAGACAGGAGCACTCGCTGGGACACTGGGCCGGCGGAGAGCAGCTCGCCTCCTCGTGATCTGAGGACACACCAGCGTTAGCACTCGCACAACACTGGGCATACACACATGCAGCTCGCTGAATTACAGTCAAACCTACTATTATTCAGACACCAGATATAATATTTGATATTTTTTCACTAGTGTGTGCAGGACACTATAGTTCATTTATGTAAGTGAGGAGAGCAGAATAAAGTAAACTGTGACATATTATACCCAAATATTCTTCATACAGTGACTACCAGTAAAATCTATAAAAATTTGGCACCAAATATTATTCTGAAACTTTGACCTGACCATGTTTTGTGGCAGTGTTTTTTCTGCAGTGTTAAGGCCCTTGCACACTGAGTCCGAAATTCGCTTCTGAAATTGTCGCACGTTAAAAAATAAATCCGAGCTCACGTTATGTCAATAACGCTTGCACACTGCCTCCTAAACATTCGTCATAAAAAAAAAATCGGATCCGTTTCAATGTTCTGCATTTTTCGCATCCGTAGCAAGCTCTTTGAATGGAGTTTGAATGGTGTTTTGACAATTCAGAGCCACCGAATCACGAATACGAAAAAGCGCATATGAAAATTTCGGACTCAGTGTGCAAGAACTGAGAACTCTGAGTTCATATTTATAGCTATAGCGAATAAACTGTGATGATGTGAGAAATGTTGAGGGTGTCTGAATGAATGTTGTTTTGACTGTCGATCCCACCGTCTCCGCATTGGAAGTCTGGCAGAGCGACGTCCTGCAGTGGGATCTCTTTGAGGAAGGCGGGCCGCTGGCAGCGAGGGTTCCCCGTCACGATCTTGCGGCTCCTCAGCCAGACGCTCAGCCAGGACAGGTGGCAGTCGCAGTTGAACGGGTTGGCCAGCAGGTTTCTGCCACACACACATGCATATTAATTAGCCTCGTCTGCATGACCAAACCAAAGTCCCTATAAGGAAAGTCATTTCACTCGGCGGCCACTTTGAAACGCCTCTTAGAGTTTCATCTCTTTGAATGGGGATATTGTAAAGCTGCAGTGATGCAATGACTTTACCAATTGGCGATTGGCTCTTTCATTTAGAAGGCGGGGCTTGCAGATGCAAACAGGGGTAAATGTGTTTTTTTTATGTGTGCCTTTCTTAAAATATGTTAGCTAACTTTGGCGTTTTTGCAAGATTACTGGCTAATTTTGGGAATGGAATGAACAAAATTCCATTATATAGCCACCCTAGATACATAGTATCTAAAGGTTCAAAGTCTCGACACGATCCCAGCCGAGCAATAAGAGTCTTATCTAGACAAACAATCGGTCTAATTTTTTTTTACATTTATATACTTTTAACCACAAATGCTGGTCTTGCACTAGCTATGATGCGCCATACATTACGTAATCCGGTTGAAAGGTCACGGGTGTTCCGGTTCAGAAAAGTAGAGTAGAGCGAAAAACTCTAATCTCTTTTTTTACTTCAAAATCATCCGACATCATTGTTTTACCTTTTATTTCGTTATTTTTTTTTGTAAATGGCGTTTGACTTAGTCTTTGCACATTCTCTTTGTAAACACTGGGTCTGTTCTTCCTCCTACGTCACGCTTGACCTTTCAGCGTGATTATGCATTGCAAAACTAGTGCAAGACGAGTATTTGTGGTTAAAAGTATATAAATGTGTATTTTGTTATAAATGTCCGCTGGTTTGTCTAGATCAGACTCTTATTCCTCGGCTGGATCGTGTCGAGACTTTGAAGCTGCACTGAAACTCACATCTGGACCTTCGACCCGTTGGACCCCATTGAAGTCACTATATGGAGAAACATCCTGGAATGTTTTCCTCAAAAACCTTTTCTTTTAGACTGAAGAAAAAAATACATGAACGGAGGACGTGGGGGAGAGTAAATTATCAGGAAATTTTAATTCTGAAGTGACCTACTCCTTTAAAGGAACATTTCGTTTTGCAAATATTATGGGAATGTTACTTTTGAATATTCTCTGAACGTTCTGAAACAAGAAGTAACATAAGAATGTACAACTAGAACATTTCAGAAAAAAAAATTCTGTAACTGATGTATAAATAACGTGCTTTGAGAGCATTATTAAAGGCCAGATAACTTTGAACGAGCGTTCTATTAACGTTCCTGGAAGAACGTTTGTTCGTAACGTTCTGAGATGGTTCAGTTATCGTTCCCAGCTGGAGTTACAGGTTAGAGGAAACATGTCTCAGCTCATGCTAAAGCAGTGTGTCCGTACAGGGTGGAGAGGCTCTGCAGCGTGTCGAAGGCTCCCGGGGTGATGCTGGTCAGCGTGTTGTCGTACAGGGACAGCAGACGCACGTTGTGTAAGCCTGTGAAGCTGTCGTTGTGAATGCAGCCGATGCGATTGTTCCGCAGCATTCTGGAAAACACACAGAGCGTGAGGATGAACTCAGATGAAGAAAATGCTACATTATCGCACTTAAACTGATTTGGCTCATCACGATTTGAAATGGCAAAGTCTGTGATTATTAGTTATGCGCAGCGTGTCAGTGAAGCACGGCTCAGTAAACGCGGCTCACTCTGAAAGATCTGCGAGTTTGAGTAGCTTATAACGTGCATTTGAAAAAGCAACACGTCAAACATCTTTCCAAACGTGAGATGCATTTATGAACCTCTTGTCCAACAAAAGACAACATTTAATAACACACTTTTACTCCAAACTCACTTCATGAGGACAGTTGAGCTCGTCCTTCAGTGAGATGATGCGCTTCTCACACAGAAAAAGGCAGCCGTGTGTTTATTAGTCATGCTTAATCAAAGCGTTTCAATCTTCTGTTTATTCAGATACAGCGATAGGGGTTTCCTGGAATGATGTGCGTTATCCTACTTCTGCGGCGGGGTGTGTGTGTGTGTGTGTGTGTGTGACGCCCTCTGGTGTTCAGATGGACATGTGGTGTGTGTGTGTGTGTGTGTGTATGTGTCTGTGAGACGCCCTCTGGTGTTCAGATGGATATGTGGTGTGTGTGTGTGTGTGTGTGTGTGTGTGAGACGCCCTCTAGTGTTCAGATGGATGTGTGTGTGTGTGTGTGTGAGACGCCCTCTAGTGTTCAGATGGATATGTGGTGTGTGTGTGTGACGCCCTCTGGTGTTCAGTTGGATATGTGGTGTTTGTGTGTGTGTGTGTGTGTGTGTGAGACGCCCTCAAGTGTTCAGATGGATAAGTGGTGTGTGCGTGTGTGTGTGTGTGTGTGTGTGTGATACGCCCTCAAGTGTTCAGATGGATAAGTGGTGTGTGCGTGTGTGTGTGACGCCCTCTGGTGTTCAGATGGAGCATCTACTACCGATCAGCCGCTTCACCGACAAACTGCGCATTAAAAAATAATCACAGCTTTTGACAAATTGCGTGCGGTTTCATTTCGACTAACTGTGCAGTTCTACTACATTATCTAACTGTGCTGCTCTACTACATTATCTAACTGTGCAGCTCTACTACATTATCTAACTGTGCAGCTCTACTACATTATCTAACTGTGCAGCTCTACTACATTATCTAACTGTGCTGCTCTACTACATTATCTAACTGTGCAGCTCTACTACATTATCTAACTGTGCAGTTCTACTACATCATCTAACTGTGCAGCTCTACTACATTATCTAACTGTGCAGCTCTACTACATTATCTAACTGTGCTGCTCTACTACATCATCTAACTGTGCAGCTCTACTACATTATCTAACTGTGCTGCTCTACTACATTATCTAACTGTGCTGCTCTACTACATTATCTAACTGTGCTGCTCTACTACATTATCTAACTGTGCAGCTCTACTACATTATCTAACTGTGCAGCTCTACTACATTATCTAACTGTGCAGCTCTACTACATTATCTAACTGTGCAGCTCTACTACATTATCTAACTGTGCTGCTCTACTACATTATCTAACTGTGCTGCTCTACTACATTATCTAACTGTGCTGCTCTACTACATTATCTAACTGTGCAGCTCTACTACATTATCTAACTGTGCAGCTCTACTACATCATCTAACTGTGCAACTCTACTACATCATCTAACTGTGCAGCTCTACTACATCATCTAATTGTGCAGCTCTACTACATTATCTAACTGTGCAGCTCTACTACATCATCTAACTGTGCAACTCTACTACACTATCTAACTGTGCAGCTCTACTACATTATCTAACTGTGCAGCTCTACTACATCATCTAACTGTGCAGCTCTACTACATTATCTAACTGTGCAGCTCTACTACATTATCTAACTGTGCAGCTCTACTACATTATCTAACTGTGCAGCTCTACTACATTATCTAACTGTGCAGCTCTACTACATTATCTAACTGTGCAGCTCTACTACATCATCTAACTGTGCTGCTCTACTACATTATCTAACTGTGCAGCTCTACTACATTATCTAACTGTGCAGCTCTACTACATCATCTAACTGTGCTGCTCTACTACATCATCTAACTGTGCAGCTCTACTACATCATCTAACTGTGTAGCTCTACTACATTATCTAACTGTGCAGCTCTACTACATTATCTAACTGGAGCTCTACTACATCATCTAACTGTGCTGCTCTACTACATTATCTAACTGTGCAGCTCTACTACATTATCTAACTGTGCAGCTCTACTACATTATCTAACTGTGCAGCTCTACTACATTATCTAACTGTGCTGCTCTACTACATTATCTAACTGTGCAGCTCTACTACATCATCTAACTGTGCAGCTCCACTACATTATCTAACTGTGCAGCTCTACTACATTATCTAACTGTGCAGCTCTACTACATTATCTAACTGTGCTGCTCTACTACATTATCTAACTGTGCAGCTCTACTACATCATCTAACTGTGCAGCTCTACTACATTATCTAACTGTGCAGCTCTACTACATTATCTAACTGTGCAGCTCTACTACATTATCTAACTGTGCTGCTCTACTACATTATCTAACTGTGCAGCTCTACTACATCATCTAACTGTGCAACTCTACTACATTATCTAACTGTGCAGCTCTACTACATTATCTAACTGTGCTGCTCTACTACATTATCTAACTGTGCAGCTCTACTACATTATCTAACTGTGCTGCTCTACTACATTATCTAACTGTGCAGTTCTACTACATTATCTAACTGTGCAGCTCTACTACATTCACTAACTGTGCAGCTCTACTACATCATCTAACTGTGCAGTTCTACTACATTATCTAACCGTGCAGCTCTACTACATTATCTAACTGTGCAGCTCTACTACATTATCTAACTGTGCAGTTCTACTACATTATCTAACCGTGCAGCTCTACTACATTATCTAACTGTGCAGCTCTACTACATTATCTAACTGTGCAGCTCTACTACATTATCTAACTGTGCAGCTCTACTACATTATCTAACTGTGCAGTTCTACTACATTATCTAACTGTGCAGCTCTACTACATCATCTAACTGTGCAGCTCTACTACATCATCTAACTGTGCAGCTCTACTACATTATCTAACTGTGCAGTTCTACTACATTATCTAACTGTGCAGCTCTACTACATTATCTAACTGTGCAGTTCTACTACATTATCTAACTGTGCTGCTCTACTACATTATCTAACTGTGCAGCTCTACTACATTATCTAACTGTGCAGTTCTACTACATTATCTAACTGTGCAGCTCTACTACATCATCTAACTGTGCAGCTCTACTACATTATCTAACTGTGCTGCTCTACTACATCATCTAACTGCATCATCTAACTGTGCAGCTCTACTACATCATCTAACTGTGCAGCTCTACTACATCATCTAACTGTGCAGCTCTACTACATTATCTAACTGTGCAGCTCTACTACATTATCTAACTGTGCTGCTCTACTACATTATCTAACTGTGCAGCTCTACTACATTATCTAACTGTGCAGCTCTACTACATTATCTAACTGTGCTGCTCTACTACATTATCTAACTGTGCAGCTCTACTACATTATCTAACTGTGCTGCTCTACTACATTATCTAACTGTGCTGCTCTACTACATTATCTAACTGTGCTGCTCTACTACATTATCTAACTGTGCAGCTCTACTACATTATCTAACTGTGCAGCTCTACTACATTATCTAACTGTGCTGCTCTACTACATTATCTAACTGTGCTGCTCTACTACATTATCTAACTGTGCAGCTCTACTACATTATCTAACTGTGCAGCTCTACTACATTATCTAACTGTGCTGCTCTACTACATTATCTAACTGTGCAGCTCTACTACATTATCTAACTGTGCTGCTCTACTACATTATCTAACTGTGCTGCTCTACTACATTATCTAACTGTGCAGCTCTACTACATTATCTAACTGTGCAGCTCTACTACATTATCTAACTGTGCTGCTCTACTACATTATCTAACTGTGCAGCTCTACTAAATTATCTAACTGTGCAGCTCTACTACATTATCTAACTGTGCTGCTCTACTACATCATCTAACTGTGCTGCTCTACTACATTATCTAACTGTGCAGCTCTACTACATTATCTAACTGTGCAGCTCTACTTCATTATCTAACTGTGCTGCTCTACTACATTATCTAACTGTGCAGCTCTACTACATTATCTAACTGTGCTGCTCTACTACATTATCTAACTGTGCAGCTCTACTACATCATCTAACTGTGCAGATCTACTACATCATCTAACTGTGCAGATCTACTACATTATCTAACTGTGCAGCTCTACTACATTATCTGACTGTGCAGCTCTACTACATTATCTAACTGTACTGCTCTACTACATCATCTAACTGTGCAGCTCTACTACATCATCTAACTGTGCAGCTCTACTACATTATCTAACTGTGCAGCTCTACTACATCATCTAACTGTGCAGCTCTACTACATTATCTAACTGTGCTGCTCTACTACATTATCTAACTGTGCAGCTCTACTACATCATCTAACTGTGCTGCTCTACTACATTATCTAACTGTGCAGCTCTACTACATTATCTAACTGTGCAGCTCTACTACATCATCTAACTGTGCTGCTCTACTACATTATCTAACTGTGCTGCTCTACTACATCATCTAACTGTGCTGCTCTACTACATCATCTAACTGTGCAGCTCTACTACATCATCTAACTGTGCTGCTCTACTACATTATCTAACTGTGCAGCTCTACTACATTATCTAACTGTGCAGCTCTACTACATTATCTAACTGTGCAGCTCTACTACATTATCTAACTGTGCAGCTCTACTACATCATCTAACTGTGCAGCTCTACTACATCATCTAACTGTGCTGCTCTACTACATCATCTAACTGTGCTGCTCTACTACATTATCTAACTGTGCTGCTCTACTACATTATCTAACTGTGCAGCTCTACTACATTATCTAACTGTGCTGCTCTACTACATTATCTAACTGTGCAGCTCTACTACATTATCTAACTGTGCTGCTCTACTACATTATCTAACTGTGCAGCTCTACTACATTATCTAACTGTGCTGCTCTACTACATTATCTAACTGTGCAGCTCTACTACATTATCTAACTGTGCAGCTCTACTACATTATCTAACTGTGCAGCTCTACTACATTATCTAACTGTGCAGCTCTACTACATTATCTAACTGTGCAGCTCTACTACATTATCTAACTGTGCAGCTCTACTACATCATCTAACTGTGCAGCTCTACTACATTATCTAACTGTGCAGCTCTACTACATTATCTAACTGTGCTGCTCTACTACATTATCTAACTGTGCTGCTCTTCTACATTATTTAACTGTGCAGCTCTACTACATTATCTAACTGTGCAGCTCTACTACATTATCTAACTGTGCAGCTCTACTACATTATCTAACTGTGCAGCTCTACTACATTATCTAACTGTGCAGCTCTACTTCATTATCTAACTGTGCTGCTCTACTACATTATCTAACTGTGCTGCTCTACTACATCATCTAACTGTGCAGCTCTACTACATCATCTAACTGTGCTGCTCTACTACATTATCTAACTGTGCAGCTCTACTACATTATCTAACTGTGCAGCTCTACTACATTATCTAACTGTGCAGCTCTACTACATTATCTAACTGTGCTGCTCTACTACATCATCTAACTGTGCTGCTCTACTACATTATCTAACTGTGCTGCTCTACTACATTATCTAACTGTGCAGCTCTACTACATTATCTAACTGTGCTGCTCTACTACATTATCTAACTGTGCAGCTCTACTACATTATCTAACTGTGCTGCTCTACTACATTATTTAACTGTGCAGCTCTACTACATTATCTAACTGTGCAGCTCTACTACATTATCTAACTGTGCAGCTCTACTACATTATCTAACTGTGCAGCTCTACTACATTATCTAACTGTGCAGCTCTACTACATCATCTAACTGTGCAGCTCTACTACATCATGACGGTTTTCGACTGAGAGTGCATGAGCTCACAGCATGCGCAGGCCGTCCAGACCCCGGAACATCCCACTGTGAGCCGAGTCCAGCTGGTTCGCCGTCAGGTGCAGTTCACTGACCGAAGACGCCCCTTCAAACGCCCCATCCTCGATCTCAGAGATCTTATTGTTGCTCAGGTTTCTGCGGATCGAAGGGAAACATTAGTGAAGAATCACAACCAGACATGAGAGCGGTAGGGTCGGGAATCAGATACTTGTTATAAATATAACATTTCGATTCCTCTTATCGATCCCTTTGTGAGTATTTCAATATGATCTTCAAGCGTGAGAGACTCTGCGCTGTGTCGTGTGTATCAGTGTATCGAACCCGTGCGGCTCTTAAAGTGACAGCACTCATATTCCTGCCATCTCTATAATAACACTAATCACACAACACAAGACACAGAAAATTCACTCGTTTTTCACTGAATAACTTTTGTAACTATACTTGTAATGTATATTTTATAAAGTGCAGTGTTACATTTGATTACAGTTTCTGTACCTGAATATCTTAAAACACTGTTCCCTTTCGAACGGTCACTTCGTATTGCGTAGCTATACGCAGTGGGGAAACTCCTTTTCCTCGATTTACTGAAACCTATATGTAAAACGCATTTGCAGCTGCACAGCTAGCACACTGAGCGTCTGGCACGCTCATAGGCTGTGCTGCCGCAACTGCACAACCAATGGCGCGGGCGACTCTGACATGCAGCCAATGAGCTAGCTCAACGTCAGAGCCCGTCAAGGGGGTGTGGCTTAGCCTATTAAAGACCCCCGAATTCGCCATTATAGCAGATTTTACTCCTTCAGCGACAGTACACATGTCCCTGAGCTTTTTACTGTGAATTCGCCGTCGAACAAGCCTTTCAGCCTGAGCGAGCTTCTCTTCAGCAGACTTCGCCTGCACGCCGTCGTCTCCTGACGCCGTCTCACCTGTGGCTATCCGGCAACATCCTATATCCTTTCTATTATTGTGTTTGTTTCAGAATGCCTCGTTCATCCTGCGCCACGTGCGGAGGCCGTCTGCACGAGGCAGACCAACACGAGAGCTGCATTTCCTGCTTGGGTGTCGACCACGCGGAGAATGCACTCTCTGTCGGCGGATGTGCGGCCTGCGACTGCATGCCTATCTCCGTGCTGCGCAATCGGCTAGCTCTCTCTCGAGACGGCGATGCCGCTTCAACCACGCTTTCCATTCCGAGGAAGAAGAAGCGTCGCAGCCAACGGCAACCGGAGGGTTTGGAGATTTGTGAACGCATGCCGGCCGCGTCCCCGCGTGCTTCACTTTCTCCGACTCAAACGCCATCACCGGTCCTGTTCACAGGAGACCAACGCCCCCCCCCCCCCACACGTGGCGGGCCTCGTCTCCTTCGGCGGATCTCTCGAGCGCGACGACAGCATATCCATCGCCGCTTCTGAGGACGAATGGCCGGGCTCTCTCGACCCCGTCTCCGCTTCTCAATCTGTGGCCAGTGGATTAGCGACCAGGACGAACTCCGACGCCGAAATGCTTCGGATCCTGACGAAGGCCGATGCGGACCTCGAGCTAGAGTGGGCCTCGCCCGAGGAGCCGCCTCGTAGTCGGCTGGATGGATGGTTTCTGGAGGGGCGCCAGCAGGCCCCGCGTCACAAACCAGCGCCATTTTTCCCCGAGGTCCACGAGGAGCTAACCAAGGCCTGGCGCGCTCCATACTCAGCACGTGTGGGATCTGCAGTTTCCGCGACGCTCTCCTCCGTGGATGGCGCAGCGGAAAAGGGTTATGAGTCTTTGCCGCCCCTCGAAGAGGCCGTGGCAGCTCATCTTTGCCCGAGCACTGCAGCTAGCTGGCGAGCTAGAGCCGCTCATCCCAACAAACCCTGCCGAAACACCTTAGCCCTCGCTGGACGCGCGTACTCCGCCTCCGGTCAGGCTGCATCGGCCCTGCACACGATGGCCGTGTTGCAGGTCTACCAGGCCAAACTCCTCCGGTCCATGGACGAGACTGGCCCGGACCCGGAGACCTTTCGAGACCTGAGGAGTGCTACAGACTTAGCGCTGCGTGCTACTAAGGCTACAGCACAGGCCATCGGAAGAAACATGGCGAGCTTGGTCGTGCTCGAGCGCCATCTTTGGCTTAACCTCACCGAGATTAAGGACGCCGACAGAACGAGGTTTCTCGACGCCCCGGTGTCCAGCTCCGGTCTTTTCGGCCCGGCGGTGAAAGGATTCTCGGAGAGGTACACAGAGGCACAGAAAGCGTCCCAGGCCATGCGACAGTTCTTGCCGAAACGTTCGAGCTCCGCGACCAGCAAGCCCAAGCCGCCGCCTTCGCCTCATCCAGCCAAGCCGGTGAAACAGGCCTCTCAGCCCCGCCCTGCGGCTGATAGCCAACGCCAGCCAAGGCCCGTGAAGCGCTACCCGCTCCCCTGGCGTCAAGGCCCTCGACCCAGCGCCGCGACCGACCAGGTGCCTCCGAAGTCGTCCTAGCACGGAGAGGAAAGAGAGAGGGCTCGTGTCTCGCGCTAGCCGGACCACCCTCGAAAAAACCGGCAAAACTTCCCACAGCTCCCTGTTCAGTTCAGGCGGCTGGGGATTTTATTATTGTAAACAGGCCCGCAGCAGTGAGCGCGTCTTTGCAAACAAACGCCGTTTTCACGGCGACCCAACTAAAGCACAAAAAGAGTATGTTTCACAATCACAACACACGGGTTCACGGTCCCCCTTCACTAGGCGGCCCCCGCCCTGTTGTAAGACTGAAATCCCCCCGGGCAAAAGCCTGTATAATCAGTCAAACACTCAGTATGTGCACAAATCACAGTGTAAGGATATCAGGTCCCCCTATGTTAGGCGGTCCCCCCCATTCAGTGTGTCAAGCCCTAGCCACACGGGCGATGGCCTGGCAAGCCATCCCTGGTGTGTCGAGTTGGGTCATAAACACTATAAAGCGAGGCTACTCGCTCCAATTCGCTCGCAGACCCCCGAAATTCCAGGCGGTTATCGAGACATCGGTGAGAAGCGGCGTGGGTCACGTGCTTCGCACCGAAGTTCAGAATTTATTAGCAAAAGGAGCGATAGAGTCAGTCCCTCCCGAGCTAATGTATTCGGGGTTTTACAGCCGCTATTTTCTAATTCCAAAGAAAGACGGCGGGCTCAGACCCATACTAGATCTGAGACGTTTGAACAGGGCTCTCATGAGACGGCCTTTCAGAATGTTAATACTCAAACAAATTCTCGCGCAAGTTCGCCCGGGGGATTGGTTTGTTTCAATGGATCTGAAAGATGCATACTTTCATATTCAGATCGACCCTCGTCACAGGCCATTCTTGAGATTCGCCTTCGAGGGGAGGGCATATCAATACACCGTTCTGCCGTTCGGTCTGTGTTTGGCACCCCGTACATTCACGAAATGTATGGATGCAGCGCTCTCCCCGCTAAAAAGCCAGGGAGTGCGTGTGCTGAATTATCTCGACGACTGGCTGGTGCTAGCGCAGTCGAGAGACGAACTAATAGTTCACAGGGATTTGATTCTCGGCCATTTTAAATGCCTGGGTCTCACAATCAATGTTGCCAAAAGCGAACTGAACCCCAGCCAGACTGTGGTCTTTCTGGGCACGGTTTTAGACTCGGTGACAATGAAAGCGCGGCTCACTCAAGAGCGCGCGCTCTCTGTGCAGACACTGGCAGCCGCATTCAGGGCGCGCGAGCGCGCGCGCGCCTCTGAAGAGGTTTCAGAAACTGCTTGGTCTAATGGCAGCCGCATCATCAGTACTCCACATGGGATTACTGCGCATGCGCCCGCTGCAGCACTGGCTGAAACGCCGTGTGCCAACCCATGCATGGCAGTCAGGCAGCCTGCGCATTATGGTGAATCACGGGTGTTTAAGAACACTGATTCCCTGGCGGGCTCAGGACTGGTACCGCAAGGGGGTGACCATGGGGATAGTTTTCAGGAGGAAGGTGGTTTTTACAGACGCATCCAACCTGGGTTGGGGAGCGCTGCACGAGGGCAAGCCTGCCTCCGGCCTCTGGTCGAGCACGGAGCAGAGCTTACATATCAACTGTCTGGAAATGAAAGCAGTTGGTTTGGCCCTGAAAGCATTTCTGTTAAACCTCAGGGGTCACCATGTCCTGGTCCGTACGGACAACATGTCAGTGGTGGCCTACATAAATCGCCAGGGTGGCATCAGGTCGGGCAACCTGCATGCTATGGCGAGGGACCTCCTCCTATGGGCACAGGCCAACCTGAGCTCCCTGAGAGCAGCGCACATCCCGGGCGTCCAAAATCTGGGCGCGGATATGCTCTCACGGGGCAACACTCCCGTAAGCGAGTGGTCTCTGAACCCTCAGACGGTCAGTCTGATATGGGAGAGATTCGGCGAGGCCGAAATCGACCTTTTCGCCTCGAGAGCCAACACCCACTGCAGGGTGTTTTTCTCGAAGAACAGGGACGCGCTGGCCCATCCCTGGCCCAACCGCCCCCTTTATGCTTTCCCCCCCATCTCGATGGTCCCACAAGTCATCGAACGGGTCAAGGAGAGCGGATGCCCAGTCCTTCTGGTGGCTCCTCTCTGGAAATCCAGACCATGGTTTCCGGAGCTGGTTCAGCTGTCAGACACGGTCCCCTGGCCCGTTCCAATGAGGAGGGACCTCCTCACACAGGCCAAAGGGACGATATGGCACCCCCGACCCGATTTATGGGCCCTCCATGTGTGGCCCCTAAACGGGTACCCGGGGGCCTTCCTGACAAGGTCTTAAGCACTATCTCTGAAGCAAGGGCCCCGTCTACTAGGCGTCTTTATGCTTTGAAGTGGTCGGGTTTTTCCAGCTGGTGCTCGAAAAATCGAGTTGACCCAGAGTCATGTGAGGTATCGGTGGTACTCTCCTTCCTGCAGGAGCTACTGGACGCGGGCCGCACCCCGTCCACGCTCAAGGTTTATGTGGCAGCCATCGCAGCGCATCATGCGTTGGTGGCTGGTCAAT
The DNA here is from genome assembly GCF_029890125.1 of Rhinichthys klamathensis goyatoka. NCBI lineage: Eukaryota > Metazoa > Chordata > Actinopteri > Cypriniformes > Leuciscidae > Rhinichthys > Rhinichthys klamathensis. Next base: position 59,752 of record NW_026606817.1, on the reverse strand, counting down.
CACTGGGAAGAAATGACCTGGTGGTAAGATTTCTGAAGGGCGCTAGGAGAATTAACCCCTCCAGGCCCCCATCAGTACCTCCCTGGGACCTCTCCACGGTCCTCAGGGCCCTGAAGGGGCCGCCTTTTGAACCGCTCCGGTCGGTGGATCTAAAACCACTCTCGCTTAAGACTGCTCTCCTGTTGGCTTTGGCATCTATCAAGCGAGTGGGAGATCTGCAGGCCCTTTCTGTGAGTCCGGCATGTTTGGAGTTTGGAGCGGATGACTCCAGAGTCATTCTCAAACCCAGGCATGGTTACGTACCCAAGGTGCTCTCAACGCCGTTTAGAGCGCAAGTTATCACGCTATTAGCCCTTCCCCCTTCTGCTGAGGATGGGGAGGTTAATCCTCTCTGCCCTGTCAGGGCGCTGAGAGTCTATCTGGAGCGTTCTGCGTCTTTTAGACAGTCAGAACAGCTGTTTGTCTGCTTTGGTGGCCGATCTAAGGGTGGTCCAGTTACCAAGCAAAGACTGTCTAGATGGATAGTGGATGCCATTTCAATGGCTTATACTTCAGTGGGTCAGGTTTGCCCTATAGGTGTCAGGGCCCATTCGACTAGAGGCATGGCCTCGTCATGGGCTTGGTCATCTGGGTTTCCCATTCAAGATATTTGTGATGCGGCCGGCTGGTCCTCGCCTTCCACATTTATGAAGTTCTATAATATGGAGGTGCCTTCCCTGCAGGCGAAGGTTCTTTCAGTATGATTAAGACTCGATGCTGTCTGGTCTTGTCTACAAAAAATTACTGTGCATAATCACATACATATAAAACCCGCTTAGGCCGGTTATGAATTGTACTAATAATCCCGACAGTGTCGGGGTTTGTTAGTATATTCTGTTGGTTGTTACTGACTCTTATATATTATTCAGGCCTGACAGTGTCTGGTCTGTTATATATATATATTCATATATTGGGTTCTGGCTTGTTCTGTTAGCTCAGGGGGCCTGAGTTGCAGTGCAACCAGTTAATAAGGGTGCGGCGTTTTACAGGGCGTCCCCACTGCCTATAGCTACGCAATACGAAGTGACCGTTCGAAAGGGAACTACTCGGTTACTATCGTAGCCTCAGTTCCCTGAGAGAGGGAACGAGTATTGCGTAGCCGGCCGCACTTAGTAACTGGTGAAGTTGTCGCTTCAGTCGTATAAACCTGCTATAATGGCGAATTCGGGGGTCTTTTATAGGCTAAGCCACACCCCCTTGACGGGCTCTGACGTTGAGCTAGCTCATTGGCTGCATGTCAGAGTCGCCCGCGCCATTGGTTGTGCAGTTGCGGCAGCACAGCCTATGAGCGTGCCAGACGCTCAGTGTGCTAGCTGTGCAGATGCAAATGCGTTTTACATATAGGTTTCAGTAAATCGAGGAAAAGGAGTTTCCCCACTGCGTATAGCTACGCAATACTCGTTCCCTCTCTCAGGGAACTGAGGTTACGATAGTAACCGAGTAGTTTATTTCAATCGTATCTTTGTTCAGTTGTATCTATTTGTTTCGATTGCTAATTTTTTATTTGTTCTTTTTTAATAACTGAGTGTCTACTTGTCTTTAATAATGCTTGAAATTTATTTTAGTTAGGCTAGTTGTTTTTCTATGGTATTTTTAAACCTTTTAAACCTGCAATAAGACTAAATGTGAATGATATCTAAGGTTTTTTTTTTACCTTTAAATTAGGAATCGATAAGAATCAGAATCGATGTAATTAAAAGGATACCCAACCCTAAGCGGGACTTACATCTTCTTCAGGTGAGACAGCGTCTTGAAAACACCCGTGGCTTCGATCGTCGTGATCTCGTTATTGTTGAGACGGCTTGTGAAAACATATGAAAGTGAGATTAAACCAAACAGACTTATGGGATCCGTTCTCATCAGAAACATTGGCTGACGGCGTCTTACAGTTCAGTGGTGGATGCTGGGATGTGTTCGGGGATGCGGTTCAGTCTCAGGTTGGAGCAGTCCACTACGTTCGCCTCGCAGCGGCACTTGGCGGGACAGACCGGGTCATTATTACAGTCGGTGTTTAGACGCGTGTCCTCCGTTCCTGCAGCAAAAACAACTCCGTCAGCAGGAAACGCTCTCTCAAGGTTACAAACAAACGTTCTTCTAGTCATCTGGTCTAACATCTGGTGCTCTTGGGTCATTTTTGACCGGAAAATTGAACATTCGTTTTTTTTATAATTCTTTTCTTCATCGGAATGGTATGAAGCTTGGTAAAGGGTTTGGCACTTGCTGTGTGAACACACAAAAAGATCATGAACATGATTTGAAAAGGTTAAATGGTCCTGATAACAATAGTCACACTTGTGCTCTTCGCGGTCAGACACGAGCGCATTGGAAATGAATGAGAGACGAGTTTCCTCTAGTGGAAGCGTTCGGTACTGCAGCCGAACAACATCTCACTGAACGCTCATTTACTGAGATATCAAGATCACAACTTGTTCAGATTTATGGCTTTGATTTTCTTGCGGTTTTAGAGTAAAACATGATTTTGAAAATATATATTTCAAAATAGTATTTTTGCACATTTTTCATAAAAATACATGTAAAATTCTGTAACTTTTTTTAAGTTCGCTTTTTAAAACAAGGGTGTCGAGTTACATTGAAGATATTTTAAGACATTTTTCAAGGAAAAAAACATTTAAATATGTAATTTTGGTGATCAAAGATTAGTTTTAAGGGATAAAATGATTGACTACAGGTCAACTTATCCTACTAACCCTGACAGTCTACTAATACTCTACTGAGAGCTGACATGTAGTTATTTGTAAGTAGAATGTCTAAAGGGGACTATCACAATAAAGTGTTACCGCAATTGTTAGTCAATTTCACAAACATTTTCAAAGAAACGGCAAGTAACACGTTGAACGTGAAATTGTGAAGTTGAAAAGCTGAAATAGTATTTTCTTCTTTGAAAGACATGTGTAATAGTGTACTGGACTGAAAGCACCTGTGCAAACACAGACTACTAAGAGAAGCGTGTGTGTGATGTACAGTGGACGGGACACACACTCACCCGGGATGACGTACTGCTCTTTGGCTGTGACGGAGACACAACAGGACAAGAATCAGCAATCAGCATCTCACAATACACACACATGATGGGAAATGGATCCCAGCGATGTTGGAAGACAACGGAGAGTTGCAAGTGTTGTTACAGGCTCTCTCTATGTAGTGTGTATGTTTACGGTAGTACAACTCCATTGTGTACAGCATAAAACATTCATTTTGCTGTGCTACTGCCATCAAGATATGTTGGGTAACACTTTACTTGAAGGGATGTGCATAAGACTGACATGACGCCTTCATAATCATGACAGGACAGGACACGTGTCATGAATATGAAGGAGGGTTTATGCATTTTTATGAGAACTGTCATTAAGTGTCATTCGCTGAATTATGACATTTTTAATGCAAATATGACATTGTTTGAGATGTCTTTGTTATGACACCTTGACATAAACCAATACATCATAACCTGTCAGTGTCTTTGTCATGACAACTTGACATTACCAAGACAACATCAATTGTCATAAATATGACATTACAGATTAATTATCAAAGTTAAGAAACCACTTAGCTTTATGGGTTAACATTACATTAAACTGTCAGGTGGTTTTGACATTGGCTGTTATGAGGCCGTTATAACCTTTTAATAACAAATTCAATGTGTACCACTGTAGTCGAGGTCAAGAAAAATATTCATGACACAGTTATAATGGCCTTATGACAGCCAATGTCAAAACCAGCCACCTGACAGTTTAATGTAATGTTAACCCATAAAGCTAAGTGGCTTCTTAACTTTGATAATTAATCTGCTATGTCATGTTTATGACATATTTATGACAATTTATTTTGTCTTGGTAATGTCAAGGTGTCATAACAAAGACATCTCAAACAATGTCATATTTGCATTAAAAAATGTAATAATTGAGCGAAAGACACTTAATGACAGTTGTCATAAACATGCATAAACCCTCCTTCATATTCATGACATGTGTCCTGTCCTGTCATGATTATGAAGGCGTCATGTCAGTCTTATGCACAACAGTAGAGCGCTGGCGCTTGCAACGCCAAGGTCATGGGTTCGATTCCCAAGGAAAGCAAGAACTGATAAGAATGTAAATGTGTGGCTTGAAATGCAATGTAAGTCGCTTTGGATAAAAGTGTTTGCCACATGCATAAATTTAAGATATAGAAGACGTACGCAACGGCATTTAATAAAATAATCAGTGTGTAGTGCAGTAGTGCGTGTGTAGTGTGTTGTGCAGTAGTGCAGTAGTGTGTAGTGTGTAGTGTGTAGTGCAGTAGTGTGTTGTGCAGTAGTGTGTAGTGCAGTAGTGTGTAGTGCAGTAGTGTGTAGTGCAGTAGTGTGTAGTGTGTAGTGCAGTAGTGTGTAGTGCAGTAGTGTGTAGTGTGTAGTGCAGTAGTGCAGTAGTGTGTAGTGCAGTAGTGCGTGTGTAGTGTGTTGTGCAGTAGTGCAGTAGTGTGTAGTGTGTAGTGTGTAGTGCAGTAGTGTGTTGTGCAGTAGTGTGTAGTGCAGTAGTGCGTGTGTAGTGTGTTGTGCAGTAGTGCAGTAGTGTGTAGTGTGTAGTGCAGTAGTGTGTTGTGCAGTAGTGCAGTAGTGTGTAGTGTGTAGTGCAGTAGTGTGTTGTGCAGTAGTGTGTAGTGCAGTAGTGTGTAGTGCAGTAGTGTGTAGTGCAGTAGTGTGTAGTGCAGTAGTGTGTAGTGTGTAGTGCAGTAGTGTGTAGTGCAGTAGTGTGTAGTGCAGTAGTGTGTAGTGCAGTAGTGTGTAGTGCAGTAGTGCAGTAGTGTGTAGTGCAGTAGTGTGTAGTGCAGTAGTGTGTAGTGCAGTAGTGTGTAGTGTGTAGTGCAGTAGTGTGTAGTGTGTAGTGCAGTAGTGTGTAGTGTGTAGTGTGTAGTGCAGTAGTGTGTAGTGCAGTAGTGTGTAGTGCAGTAGTGTGTAGTGCAGTAGTGTGTAGTGTGTAGTGCAGTAGTGCAGTAGTGTGTAGTGCAGTAGTGTGTAGTGTGTAGTGCAGTAGTGCAGTAGTGTGTAGTGCAGTAGTGTGTAGTGTGTAGTGCAGTAGTGTGTAGTGTGTAGTGCAGTAGTGTGTAGTGTGTAGTGCAGTAGTGTGTAGTGTGTAGTGCAGTAGTGCAGTAGTGTGTAGTGCAGTAGTGTGTAGTGTGTAGTGCAGTAGTGTGTAGTGCAGTAGTGTGTAGTGCAGTAGTGCAGTAGTGTGTAGTGTGTAGTGCAGTAGTGTGTAGTGTGTAGTGCAGTAGTGCAGTAGTGTGTAGTGCAGTAGTGTGTAGTGTGTAGTGCAGTAGTGTGTAGTGTGTAGTGCAGTAGTGTGTAGTGTGTAGTGCAGTAGTGCAGTAGTGTGTAGTGCAGTAGTGTGTAGTGCAGTAGTGTGTAGTGTGTAGTGCAGTAGTGTGTAGTGCAGTAGTGTGTAGTGCAGTAGTGCAGTAGTGTGTAGTGTGTAGTGCAGTAGTGTGTAGTGTGTAGTGCAGTAGTGCAGTAGTGTGTAGTGCAGTAGTGTGTAGTGTGTAGTGCAGTAGTGTGTAGTGTGTAGTGCAGTAGTGTGTAGTGTGTAGTGCAGTAGTGCAGTAGTGTGTAGTGCAGTAGTGTGTAGTGCAGTAGTGTGTAGTGTATAGTGCAGTAGTGTGTAGTGCAGTAGTGTGTAGTGCAGTAGTGCAGTAGTGTGTAGTGTGTAGTGCAGTAGTGTGTAGTGCAGTAGTGCAGTAGTGTGTAGTGCAGTAGTGTGTAGTGTGTAGTGCAGTAGTGCAGTAGTGTGTAGTGCAGTAGTGTGTAGTGTGTAGTGCAGTAGTGTGTAGTGCGTGTGTAGTGTGTAGTGTGTAGTGCAGTAGTGTGTAGTGTGTAGTGTGTAGTGCAGTAGTGCAGTAGTGTGTAGTGTGTAGTGCAGTAGTGTGTAGTGTGTAGTGTGTAGTGCAGTAGTGTGTAGTGTGTAGTCAGTGTGTAGTGTGTAGTGTGTAGTGCGTGTAGTGTGTAGTGTGTAGTGCAGTAGTGTGTAGTGTGTAGTCAGTGTGTAGTGTGTAGTGCAGTAGTGCAGTAGTGTGTAGTGTGTAGTGCGTGTGTAGTGTGTAGTGCAGTAGTGCAGTAGTGTGTAGTGTGTAGTGTGTAGTGCAGTAGTGTGTAGTGTGTAGTGTGTAGTGTGTAGTGCAGTAGTGTGTAGTGTGTAGTGTGTAGTGTGTAGTGCAGTAGTGTGTAGTGTGTAGTGTGTAGTGCAGTAGTGTGTAGTGTGTAGTGTGTAGTGTGTAGTGCAGTAGTGTGTAGTGTGTAGTGTGTAGTGTGTAGTGCAGTAGTGTGTAGTGTGTAGTGCAGTAGTGTGTAGTGTGTAGTGTGTAGTGTGTAGTGCAGTAGTGTGTAGTGTGTAGTGTGTAGTGCAGTAGTGTGTAGTGTGTAGTGTGTAGTGTGTAGTGCAGTAGTGTGTAGTGCAGTAGTGTGTAGTGTGTAGTGTGTAGTGTGTAGTGCAGTAGTGCAGTAGTGTGTAGTGTGTAGTGTGTAGTGTGTAGTGCAGTAGTGTGTAGTGTGTAGTGCGTAGTGTGTAGTGCAGTAGTGTGTAGTGTGTAGTGCAGTAGTGCAGTAGTGTGTAGTGTGTAGTGTGTAGTGTGTAGTGCAGTAGTGTGTAGTGTGTAGTGCAGTAGTGTGTAGTGCAGTAGTGTGTAGTGTGTAGTGCAGTAGTGCAGTAGTGTGTAGTGTGTAGTGTGTAGTGTGTAGTGCAGTAGTGTGTAGTGTGTAGTGCAGTAGTGCAGTAGTGTGTAGTGTGTAGTGTGTAGTGTGTAGTGCAGTAGTGTGTAGTGTGTAGTGCAGTAGTGTGTAGTGCAGTAGTGTGTAGTGCAGTAGTGTGTAGTGTATAGTGCAGTAGTGTGTAGTGCAGTAGTGTGTAGTGCAGTAGTGCAGTAGTGTGTAGTGTGTAGTGCAGTAGTGTGTAGTGCAGTAGTGCAGTAGTGTGTAGTGCAGTAGTGTGTAGTGTGTAGTGCAGTAGTGCAGTAGTGTGTAGTGCAGTAGTGTGTAGTGTGTAGTGCAGTAGTGTGTAGTGCGTGTGTAGTGTGTAGTGTGTAGTGCAGTAGTGTGTAGTGTGTAGTGTGTAGTGCAGTAGTGCAGTAGTGTGTAGTGTGTAGTGCAGTAGTGTGTAGTGTGTAGTGTGTAGTGCAGTAGTGTGTAGTGTGTAGTCAGTGTGTAGTGTGTAGTGTGTAGTGCGTGTAGTGTGTAGTGTGTAGTGCAGTAGTGTGTAGTGTGTAGTCAGTGTGTAGTGTGTAGTGCAGTAGTGCAGTAGTGTGTAGTGTGTAGTGCGTGTGTAGTGTGTAGTGCAGTAGTGCAGTAGTGTGTAGTGTGTAGTGTGTAGTGCAGTAGTGTGTAGTGTGTAGTGTGTAGTGTGTAGTGCAGTAGTGTGTAGTGTGTAGTGTGTAGTGTGTAGTGCAGTAGTGTGTAGTGTGTAGTGTGTAGTGCAGTAGTGTGTAGTGTGTAGTGTGTAGTGTGTAGTGCAGTAGTGTGTAGTGTGTAGTGTGTAGTGTGTAGTGCAGTAGTGTGTAGTGTGTAGTGCAGTAGTGTGTAGTGTGTAGTGTGTAGTGTGTAGTGCAGTAGTGTGTAGTGTGTAGTGTGTAGTGTGTAGTGCAGTAGTGTGTAGTGTGTAGTGTGTAGTGTGTAGTGCAGTAGTGTGTAGTGCAGTAGTGTGTAGTGTGTAGTGTGTAGTGTGTAGTGCAGTAGTGCAGTAGTGTGTAGTGTGTAGTGTGTAGTGTGTAGTGCAGTAGTGTGTAGTGTGTAGTGTGTAGTGTGTAGTGCAGTAGTGTGTAGTGTGTAGTGTGTAGTGTGTAGTGCAGTAGTGTGTAGTGTGTAGTGTGTAGTGCAGTAGTGTGTAGTGTGTAGTGTGTAGTGTGTAGTGCAGTAGTGTGTAGTGTGTAGTGTGTAGTGCAGTAGTGTGTAGTGTGTAGTGCAGTAGTGTGTAGTGTGTAGTGTGTAGTGTGTAGTGCAGTAGTGTGTAGTGTGTAGTGTGTAGTGTGTAGTGCAGTAGTGTGTAGTGTGTAGTGTGTAGTGTGTAGTGCAGTAGTGTGTAGTGCAGTAGTGTGTAGTGTGTAGTGTGTAGTGTGTAGTGCAGTAGTGCAGTAGTGTGTAGTGTGTAGTGTGTAGTGTGTAGTGCAGTAGTGTGTAGTGTGTAGTGCAGTAGTGTGTAGTGTGTAGTCAGTGTGTAGTGTGTAGTGTGTAGTGCGTGTGCTTCACCGGAGCAGCGGAACTTCTTGCTCTTGATCTGGCCGATGCGCTTGTTGGCGAGCCGGCGAGGGCTGGTACAGCGGGCGCCGCTGGTCTCGATGGGGTTCGAGCGCAGGTAATCCGCCAGCCACTTCAGGTTACAGTCACAGATGAACGGGTTCTGCGCCAGATGACTGAGGACAACACACACACACACACACTGCTGAAAATGCTTCTCGTACTCAGTAGTTTTGTCTTGTTTCCAGTCCAAATATCTAACAATTCTTAAATCAAGATGCATTTACTAGATGAGTAAAATGACATGAGATATTAAGTCATGTTTTCTGGGGAAATAAATAAAAATTAAGTGAGTTGATGCTTAAAAAAAGCAAAATTATCTGCCAATGGCGTAAGAAAAATCATCTTGTTTCTGTTTGAATTAATTACGATTATTTTTCTCACCCCATTGGCAGATAATTTTGCTTTTGTGACAGAAGAACGCATCAGTGTGTTTGTCGCCGGCGGCTGTTTTTGGGAAAGCGCCTAAACAAAACCTCACACAAACCTCAAATTTGGAGCACGATTAGAATAGATACGGCTTTGATTTCATAGCAAATTATTTTGTAAAATATATGTTTGGTAAAAAAAAAAATCAAGTTTAGTACAGCACATTTGCTTTACAAACTTAAACTTCTATACTTTCTTAAACTTTCTTTTGTAAAACGTAACATTTCATCAAGCACTTTCACTTCTGCAATAAGAGAACTTTAGGCCAACAGTTAACAGGACTACATCAACAACACAGTATTCTGCATGTTTTTATGAGAATATAACCACTAAATTTAAATGCACTAGATATCAATAAGCATTAAGCATGCATACACGTCCTGCATTGATCTGATAAGAGTGCACAGGTGTGTGTGCTCACAGGGTCTGTATCACGCGCAGCGAGGAGAAGGTGCCCTTGGCCAGCGTCTGGATCTTGTTGTCGTATAAAGAAAGCAGCGAGAGATTCTGCAGGTCCGTGAAGCTGTTTGCACGAAGACAGTGGATCTCGTTTGCATTCAAAAGCCTGGAAACACAGGAGGAAGAGAGAGAGAGCGAGAGATAGAGAGAGAGAGAGAGAGAGAGAGAGAGAGAGAGAGAGAGCGAGCGCGCGAGAGCGAGAGAGAGAGAGAGCGAGAGACGCTGATGAACAACATCACGCACACACCAGTGGTCAGTTTCTCAGGTTTTCATCATGTGACACTCACAGCAGCTGGAGGGCGTAGAGTCCGTCAAACACTCCTCTGGGAAGATCCGTGATCTTGTTTCCGTACAGAACCCTGAACATCACAGACACAGTCAGCGCTAGAGCGTGAGCACGTGTCCGTACGCTAGAGGAGCTGCCAATCATCACCGTGAACCCTAACGCTCAAATAACTCATTGGTTTGAGTAGAGCCAACTCAAATTTATACAAATTAGTTCCATCAAATTAACTTTTATGAGTATTTAGAACTTTCTTTTTCTTTTCTTTTGTTTTCTTTTCTTTTGTTTTCTTTTCTTTTCTTTTCTTCTATCTATCTATCTAGGCTAGGAAACTGGGCTGGGATTTCTATTTCCCAGCATGCTTTGTGCCAGATTAATGTTAAGTGTGAGATTTAGTTGTGTTTAATGTTTTGTTATGCATTCAGAAGAGTTTCTGTTGGGTTTTGGGGGTTTCATCGTGACGAGTGGAGCGTGAGCTTGCTTTGAGAACAGTGTATGTTAAATGTTTTAAATTGCTGCACTCATTCATCGAGTGCTATGCTATGCTAATGCTATCAAAGCATTTTGTTACTAATTAGCAAGGTAGCATTTATTGAATAAGCTGGTTAAAGCTAGTCAAGTTTCCACTACTAAAAATATTTATATTGAGATTACATGATAATCTTAAATTGTGTCTGAATTAGCTTACTCAAATATTTCAAGTTAAGAGCGATTAAAATGTATGAGTACAAAATAAAAATCTGCAAGTTCTGCTTACTTAAGCGTTAGATTTCTTAACTTAAAAAATGTATGTAACTGATTACCTCAAATTATTTGAGTTTTGCCAACTAATTCGGGTTTACAGAGTGGTGAAGAGTATTTGAATGCATAAATTATGCCTTGGAATGTATATCATGAAAAATTATAACCACATACATATTACAAATCTGTTCATTGCTACACCTTTTAAAAGCATGTATGAGTACAAAATAAAAATCTGCAAGTTCTGCTTACTTAAGCGTTAGATTTCTTAACTTAAAAAATGTATGTAACTGATTACCTCAAATTATTTGAGTTTTGCCAACTAATTCGGGTTTACAGAGTGGTGAAGAGTATTTGAATGCATAAATTATGCCTTGGAATGTATATCATGAAAAATTATAACCACATACATATTACAAATCTGTTCATTGCTACACCTTTTAAAAGCATAATGTTCAAACATTTAAGAAAATGACCAATTTCAGATGTAACAAGAAATATGCAAATATAATGCATTTTAACTTAAGTCATAATTTTATGAAAAGATGCATTATAACATATATTATGTTCTCAAAACTTTATTTATACTTTGTTTTTTTCTGTAATGATTTAGTAAGATGTTCGTCAAACGTTTTTTAAACGTTACGTTTCGGGATGTTCAGAGGACATTCAAAAGTAACATTCACATAATGTTTGAAGAATGATACAATGGAACGTTCCAAGAAAAAACGTTTTTAAAGGGGTCATATAATGGTACATGCACTTTTACAAGTTGATTGTACTGAAATGTGTGTTGGCAGTGCCTGTACACAACCATCATATAATGATAAAAATCCATCCAGTGTTTTTGTTTTAATCTCCTTATATGTTTTCCCCTGCCTCAAATCGAGCCGTTCGAGCCTGTGACGTCACACGCTCGGAAGCCCCTCCCACGATTGTTGATTGACAGGAGCGTTTCAACCCAGACCCGCCCTCGCTCGTGAGAGCTGTCAATCATAGTCTGCGCGGACCGGCGCGCTCATTGTTGATATGCTGGAGCACTGTCTATGAGCAGAATGGCGTCTAAGCGATTGTGGTGTTCTGTTCTTGGGTGTAATAACGAACACAGTCATTTTAATGTTCCTGAATCCGAACCGCTGAAGACGCAGTGGCTGAGTTTGTTTTCGAAGGGAATATTCCCCACGAGCAACGTCAATGCTCTCATGTTTGCGCAAATCATTTCTCACCAGACTGCTTTATAAACGAGGGTCAGTATAGAGCTGGTTTTGCTAAGAAGCTTCCTGAATAAAGGATCGGTACCAGCTATTCGTGTTCCTGCTGAACCTCCAGAAGAACTGAAGTGGCTGTAACGTTTTATTAAACTTTATATTAATATTTATATCTTTGCATATTGCTAGCTGCACGCTTCACAATGAATGCGTCTAAGGTTTACACTCAGGGTACATTACGGCATGTTTTCTATGTATGACGTTCTCAATATAATTCATAATTTATACCACGTTTATACTGAACAACGCGTTATGGTTATTGTGTTATTGAGTTACAGTGTAGCACAGAACAGAGGGGCGGAGTCAGCAGAGCTCATGATCATTTAAAGGCATATGCACTGAAACGGCGTGCTGAAAACAGAGCTGTTTTTGACCAGGTAAAATAACTGTTTTCTTACAATACTAATGAGAATTTTTAATTAAAGTATATTACAAACTTTTAATTTAGACCCTAAAGAATCATATTAGCTTGTACAAAAATGGCATTATATGACCCCTTTAAAACATTTTAAAAACTTTTTGAACGTTCAGAGAAATAACGTTTTCATAACTTTATGGGAACTTTTTGGCATCTGAAGTTATTTCATTTGGTTCTGTCCTGTGATTGTATTGTCTATTTGTCTGAAAACCTGAAAATCTACAATAAATATAATAAATAAAAAAATAAAAAAAAATAAAAAGATGAATTATTTGCATTACATTTGCGATGAAATTGTAGTAGAGAGATATTTTCTTTCATATTGTTAACATACATCCGAGTGTAATGGATTATCGAATAAGACAAATGTTGGGCGGGACTTGGTTCCAGGTTGTTGATTGGATGTTGAGATGTAGGCGTGTCCCTCAAGTGTATGCAGATGAGCGTGAGCTTGCAGGGGCGGAGTTTAAAGAGAATCTGCATACGCCACCAGAGAGAAGACTGACGCTTCACTGGTCATGACATTTTGATTAAACATTACGATTTAAAAATAAATAAAATAAAAGTGGAACATGAATCGTTCACAATAAGATCATCAATTAACATTTAGTAAAAAGGGGCCAGTTGCATAAACATAGCCGTTCTGTTAAGACTGTCTGTATTAATACTAGTATGACCAACTAGCGGTTAGTCAAGGGGCAGTAATCAGTCTTACTTTTTAGTATTACAATAGACCAGTCTTCGTTTTTATGTAACCGGCTAAAAAAGGTGTTTAAATAACATGTGATGACTAACTTGTAAGATTAGTCTTTTGCAACCGGCCCCAGATCAGGTGAATGTGCTTTTTATTCTGAATTTAAGAAGAACAAAATACAGCCAGTTCTTTAACTTACAAAACCTGATGGAATAGAATCAAAAGTGAATTAGAGAATTCAGGAATAAAGCATCTGGGTGATGTACAGTAAGTTTAGATGAGGTGAAGGGTTGTCTCATGAATATTAATGAGTTTACACCCAGAGAGTCAGCATGGGCTAATTAATATGCATGAGATAAGCCACAAACCACCTATCACAGCACTCGTTGTGATGTACAGCACACACACACACACACACACACACACACACACACACACACACACACACACACACACACACACACACTCTCTCTCTCTCACACACACACTCACAGTGAGTTCAGCGAGCGCAGGCCCAGGAAGGCGTTGGGAGCGATCTCGGAGATCTGGTTGTTGCTGAGATCTCTGCGGAGAGAGACAGAAAGAGTCTGGGGTCAGATGAGGAACACACGGGTCAGATGAGGAACACACGGGTCAGATGAGGAACACACGGGTCAGATGAGGAACACACGGGTCAGATGAGGAACACACGGGTCAGATGAGGAACACACGGGTCAGATGAGGAACACAAGGGTCAGATGAGGAACACACGGGTCAGATGAGGAACACACGGGTCAGATGAGGAACACAAGGGTCAGATGAGGAACACAAGGGTCAGATGAGGAACACACAGGTCAGATGAGGAACACACGGGTCAGATGAGGAACACACGGGTCAGATGAGGAACACACGGGTCAGATGAGGAACACACGGGTCAGATGAGGAACACACGGGTCAGATGAGGAACACACGGGTCAGATGAGGAACACACGGGTCAGATGAGGAAAACACAGGTCAGATGTGGAAAACACGGGTCAGATGAGGAACACACGGGTCAGATGAGGAACACACGGGTCAGATGTGGAACACACGGGTCAGATGAGGAACACACGGGTCAGATGAGGAACACACGGGTCAGATGAGGAACACAAGGGTCAGATGTGGACACACGGGTCAGATGAGGAACACACGGGTCAGATGAGGAACACACAGGTCAGATGTGGAACACACGGGTCAGATGAGGAACACACGGGTCAGATGAGGAACACACGGGTCAGATGAGGAACACACGGGTCAGATGAGGAACACACGGGTCAGATGAGGAACACACGGGTCAGATGAGGAACACAAGGGTCAGATGAGGAACACAAGGGTCAGATGAGGAACACACGGGTCAGATGTGGACACACGGGTCAGATGAGGAACACACGGGTCAGATGAGGAACACACGGGTCAGATGAGGAACACACGGGTCAGATGTGGACACACGGGTCAGATGAGGAACACACGGGTCAGATGAGGAACACACGGGTCAGAGGAGGAACACAAGGGTCAGATGAGGAACACACGGGTCAGATGTGGACACACGGGTCAGATGAGGAACACACGGGTCAGATGAGGAACACACGGGTCAGATGAGGAACACACGGGTCAGATGTGGACACACGGGTCAGATGAGGAACACACGGGTCAGATGAGGAACACACGGGTCAGAGGAGGAACACACGGGTCAGATGAGGAACACACGGGTCAGATGAGGAACACACGGGTCAGATGTGGACACACGGGTCAGATGAGGAACACACGGGTCAGATGAGGAACACACAGGTCAGATGTGGAACACACGGGTCAGATGAGGAACACACGGGTCAGATGAGGAACACACGGGTCAGATGAGGAACACACGGGTCAGATGAGGAACACAAGGGTCAGATGAGGAACACACGGGTCAGATGAGGAACACACGGGTCAGATGAGGAACACAAGGGTCAGATGAGGAACACAAGGGTCAGATGAGGAACACACGGGTCAGATGAGGAACACACGGGTCAGATGAGGAACACACGGGTCAGATGAGGAACACACGGGTCAGATGTGGAACACACGGGTCAGATGAGGAACACACGGGTCAGATGAGGAACACACGGGTCAGATGAGGAACACAAGGGTCAGATGTGGACACACGGGTCAGATGAGGAACACACGGGTCAGATGAGGAACACACGGGTCAGATGTGGAACACACGGGTCAGATGAGGAACACACGGGTCAGATGAGGAACACACGGGTCAGATGAGGAACACACGGGTCAGATGAGGAACACACGGGTCAGATGAGGAACACACGGGTCAGATGAGGAACACAAGGGTCAGATGAGGAACACAAGGGTCAGATGAGGAACACACGGGTCAGATGTGGACACACGGGTCAGATGAGGAACACACGGGTCAGATGAGGAACACACGGGTCAGATGAGGAACACACGGGTCAGATGTGGACACACAGGTCAGATGAGGAACACACGGGTCAGATGAGGAACACACGGGTCAGAGGAGGAACACAAGGGTCAGATGAGGAACACACGGGTCAGATGTGGACACACGGGTCAGATGAGGAACACACGGGTCAGATGAGGAACACACGGGTCAGATGAGGAACACACGGGTCAGATGTGGACACACGGGTCAGATGAGGAACACACGGGTCAGATGAGGAACACACGGGTCAGAGGAGGAACACACGGGTCAGATGAGGAACACACGGGTCAGATGAGGAACACACGGGTCAGATGTGGACACACGGGTCAGATGAGGAACACACGGGTCAGATGAGGAACACACAGGTCAGATGTGGAACACACGGGTCAGATGAGGAACACACGGGTCAGATGAGGAACACACGGGTCAGATGAGGAACACACGGGTCAGATGAGGAACACAAGGGTCAGATGAGGAACACACGGGTCAGATGAGGAACACACGGGTCAGATGAGGAACACAAGGGTCAGATGAGGAACACAAGGGTCAGATGAGGAACACACAGGTCAGATGAGGAACACACGGGTCAGATGAGGAACACACGGGTCAGATGAGGAACACACGGGTCAGATGAGGAACACACGGGTCAGATGAGGAACACACGGGTCAGATGAGGAACACACGGGTCAGATGAGGAACACACGGGTCAGATGAGGAAAACACAGGTCAGATGTGGAAAACACGGGTCAGATGAGGAACACACGGGTCAGATGAGGAACACACGGGTCAGATGAGGAACACACGGCTCAGATGAGGAACACAAGGGTCAGATGTGGACACACGGGTCAGATGAGGAACACACGGGTCAGATGAGGAACACACAGGTCAGATGTGGAACACACGGGTCAGATGAGGAACACACGGGTCAGATGAGGAACACACGGGTCAGATGAGGAACACACGGGTCAGATGAGGAACACACGGGTCAGATGAGGAACACACGGGTCAGATGAGGAACACAAGGGTCAGATGAGGAACACAAGGGTCAGATGAGGAACACACGGGTCAGATGTGGACACACGGGTCAGATGAGGAACACACGGGTCAGATGAGGAACACACGGGTCAGATGAGGAACACACGGGTCAGATGTGGACACACGGGTCAGATGAGGAACACACGGGTCAGATGAGGAACACACGGGTCAGAGGAGGAACACAAGGGTCAGATGAGGAACACACGGGTCAGATGTGGACACACGGGTCAGATGAGGAACACACGGGTCAGATGAGGAACACACGGGTCAGATGAGGAACACACGGGTCAGATGTGGACACACGGGTCAGATGAGGAACACACGGGTCAGATGAGGAACACACGGGTCAGAGGAGGAACACACGGGTCAGATGAGGAACACACAGGTCAGATGTGGAACACACGGGTCAGATGAGGAACACACGGGTCAGATGAGGAACACACGGGTCAGATGAGGAACACAAGGGTCAGATGAGGAACACACGGGTCAGATGAGGAACACAAGGGTCAGATGAGGAACACAAGGGTCAGATGAGGAACACACGGGTCAGATGTGGACACACGGGTCAGATGAGGAACACACGGGTCAGATGAGGAACACACGGGTCAGATGAGGAACACACGGGTCAGATGTGGACACACGGGTCAGATGAGGAACACACGGGTCAGATGAGGAACACACGGGTCAGAGGAGGAACACAAGGGTCAGATGAGGAACACACGGGTCAGATGTGGACACACGGGTCAGATGAGGAACACACGGGTCAGATGAGGAACACACGGGTCAGATGAGGAACACACGGGTCAGATGTGGACACACGGGTCAGATGAGGAACACACGGGTCAGATGAGGAACACACGGGTCAGAGGAGGAACACACGGGTCAGATGAGGAACACACGGGTCAGATGAGGAACACACGGGTCAGATGTGGACACACGGGTCAGATGAGGAACACACGGGTCAGATGAGGAACACACAGGTCAGATGTGGAACACACGGGTCAGATGAGGAACACACGGGTCAGATGAGGAACACACGGGTCAGATGAGGAACACACGGGTCAGATGAGGAACACACGGGTCAGATGAGGAACACACGGGTCAGATGTGGACACACAGGTCAGATGAGGAACACACGGGTCAGATGAGGAACACACGGGTCAGATGAGGAACACACGGGTCAGATGTGGACACACGGGTCAGATGAGGAACACACGGGTCAGATGAGGAACACACGGGTCAGATGAGGAACACACGGGTCAGATGAGGAACACACGGGTCAGATGAGGAACACACGGGTCAGATGAGGAACACAAGGGTCAGATGAGGAACACACGGGTCAGATGTGGACACACGGGTCAGATGAGGAACACACGGGTCAGATGAGGAACACACGGGTCAGATGAGGAACACACGGGTCAGATGTGGACACACGGGTCAGATGAGGAACACACGGGTCAGATGAGGAACACACGGGTCAGATGTGGACACACGGGTCAGATGAGGAACACACGGGTCAGATGAGGAACACACGGGTCAGATGTGGACACACGGGTCAGATGAGGAACACACGGGTCAGATGAGGAACACACGGGTCAGAGGAGGAACACACGGGTCAGATGAGGAACACACGGGTCAGATGAGGAACACACGGGTCAGATGTGGAACACACGGGTCAGATGAGGAACACAAGGGTCAGATGAGGAACACAAGGGTCAGATGAGGAACACACGGGTCAGATGTGGACACACGGGTCAGATGAGGAACACACGGGTCAGATGAGGAACACACGGGTCAGATGAGGAACACACGGGTCAGATGTGGACACACGGGTCAGATGAGGAACACACGGGTCAGATGAGGAACACACGGGTCAGAGGAGGAACACACGGGTCAGATGAGGAACACACGGGTCAGATGAGGAACACACGGGTCAGATGAGGAACACACGGGTCAGATGAGGAACACACGGGTCAGATGAGGAACACACGGGTCAGATGAGGAACACACGGGTCAGATGAGGAACACAAGGGTCAGATGAGGAACACACGGGTCAGATGAGGAACACACGGGTCAGATGAGGAACACAAGGGTCAGATGAGGAACACAAGGGTCAGATGAGGAACACACGGGTCAGATGAGGAACACACGGGTCAGATGAGGAACACAAGGGTCAGATGAGGAACACACGGGTCAGATGTGGACACACGGGTCAGATGAGGAACACACGGGTCAGATGAGGAACACACGGGTCAGATGAGGAACACACGGGTCAGATGTGGACACACGGGTCAGATGAGGAACACACGGGTCAGATGAGGAACACACGGGTCAGAGGAGGAACACAAGGGTCAGATGAGGAACACACGGGTCAGATGTGGACACACGGGTCAGATGAGGAACACACGGGTCAGATGAGGAACACACGGGTCAGATGAGGAACACACGGGTCAGATGTGGACACACGGGTCAGATGAGGAACACACGGGTCAGATGAGGAACACACGGGTCAGAGGAGGAACACACGGGTCAGATGAGGAACACACGGGTCAGATGAGGAACACACGGGTCAGATGTGGACACACGGGTCAGATGAGGAACACACGGGTCAGATGAGGAACACACGGGTCAGATGAGGAACACACGGGTCAGATGTGGAACACACGGGTCAGATGAGGAACACACGGGTCAGATGAGGAACACACGGGTCAGATGAGGAACACACGGGTCAGATGAGGAACACACGGGTCAGATGAGGAACACACGGGTCAGATGAGGAACACACGGGTCAGATGTGGACACACGGGTCAGATGAGGAACACACGGGTCAGATGAGGAACACACGGGTCAGATGAGGAACACACGGGTCAGATGTGGACACACGGGTCAGATGAGGAACACACGGGTCAGATGAGGAACACACGGGTCAGATGAGGAACACACGGGTCAGATGAGGAACACACGGGTCAGATGAGGAACACACGGGTCAGATGAGGAACACAAGGGTCAGATGAGGAACACACGGGTCAGATGTGGACACACGGGTCAGATGAGGAACACACGGGTCAGATGAGGAACACACGGGTCAGATGAGGAACACACGGGTCAGATGTGGACACACGGGTCAGATGAGGAACACACGGGTCAGATGAGGAACACACGGGTCAGATGTGGACACACGGGTCAGATGAGGAACACACGGGTCAGATGAGGAACACACGGGTCAGATGTGGACACACGGGTCAGATGAGGAACACACGGGTCAGATGAGGAACACACGGGTCAGAGGAGGAACACACGGGTCAGAGGAGGAACACACGGGTCAGATGAGGAACACACGGGTCAGATGAGGAACACACGGGTCAGATGTGGAACACACGGGTCAGATGAGGAACACAAGGGTCAGATGAGGAACACAAGGGTCAGATGAGGAACACACGGGTCAGATGAGGAACACACGGGTCAGATGAGGAACACACGGGTCAGAGGAGGAACACACGGGTCAGATGTGGACACACGGGTCAGATGAGGAACACACGGGTCAGATGAGGAACACACGGGTCAGAGGAGGAACACACGGGTCAGATGAGGAACACACGGGTCAGCTGAGGAACACACGGGTCAGAGGAGGAACACACGGGTCAGATGAGGAACACACGGGTCAGATGAGGAACACACGGGTCAGATGAGGAACACACGGGTCAGATGTGGAACACACGGGTCAGATGAGGAACACAAGGGTCAGAGGAGGAACACACGGGTCAGAGGAGAAACACGGGTCAGAGGAGGAACACACGGGTCAGATGAGGAACACACGGGTCAGGTGAGGAACACACGGGTCAGAGGAGGAACACACGGGTCAGATGAGGAACACAAGGGTCAGATGTGGAACACACGGGTCAGATGAGGAACACACGGGTCAGATGTGGAACACACGGGTCAGATGAGGAACACAAGGGTCAGATGAGGAACACAAGGGTCAGATGAGGAACACACGGGTCAGATGAGGAACACACGGGTCAGATGAGGAACACAAGGGTCAGATGAGGAACACAAGGGTCAGATAAGGAACACACAGGTCAGATGAGGAACACAAGGGTCAGATGAGGAACACAAGGGTCAGATGAGGAACACACGGGTCAGATGTGGAACACACGGGTCAGATGAGGAACACAAGGGTCAGATGAGGAACACAAGGGTCAGATGAGGAACACACGGGTCAGATGAGGAACACACGGGTCAGATGAGGAACACAAGGGTCAGATGAGGAACACAAGGGTCAGATGAGGAACACACAGGTCAGATGAGGAACACAAGGGTCAGATGAGGAACACAAGGGTCAGATGAGGAACACACGGGTCAGATGAGGAACACACGGGTCAGATGAGGAACACACGGGTCAGATGTGGAACACACGGGTCAGATGAGGAACACAAGGGTCAGATGAGGAACACAAGGGTCAGATGTGGAACACACGGGTCAGATGAGGAACACACGGGTCAGATGAGGAACACACGGGTCAGATGTGGAACACACGGGTCAGAGGAGGAACACAAGGGTCAGATGAGGAACACAAGGGTCAGATGTGGAACACACGGGTCAGATGAGGAACACAAGGGTCAGATGAGGAACACAAGGGTCAGATGAGGAACACACGGGTCAGATGAGGAACACACGGGTCAGATGAGGAACACAAGGGTCAGATGAGGAACACACGGGTCAGATGAGGAACACACGGGTCAGATGTGGAACACACGGGTCAGATGTGGAACACACGGGTCAGATGAGGAACACACGGGTCAGATGAGGAACACAAGGGTCAGATGAGGAACACAAGGGTCAGAGGAGGAACACAAGGGTCAGATGAGGAACACACGGGTCAGATGTGGAACACACGGGTCAGATGAGGAACACACGGGTCAGATGAGGAACACACGGGTCAGATGAGGAACACAAGGGTCAGATGAGGAACACAAGGGTCAGATGAGGAACACACGGGTCAGATGAGGAACACACGGGTCAGATGAGGAACACACGGGTCAGATGAGGAACACACGGGTCAGATGAGGAACACACGGGTCAGATGAGGAACACACGGGTCAGATGTGGAGCGTCTGCCAGTGTCCCGCTGGGTCTGCGGTTCTGGCTCAGTCGGTGTGTACACCAGCAGGTCTGAGCCTCCAGCGGCTGCGGTGAGGAGCATTAGTGAACGCCAGCATTACAGGCCACGGAGAAGACTTTAATAAGCCTGTGGTCTAACCATCGAACCACACGCCAGCTCAGCCAGAGAGAGAGAGAGAGAGAGAGAGCGCTCCTGACACCAGTGAATCTGCAGAGCGCCGGCTTACAGGAGCACACGGCGGCTCCAACAGCTCAGCGCACGTCTACTCATACAACACACACTGTTTCAAAGCAGCTTCACAGTAATACACTGGGAAATAACACAATCGACCCAAACTTGATCAAATATGAGACAAATTTATATTCAGTTAAAAAAAAAGCAGCTCTACAAAAGTGTCATTATTCAGATCAAGTTTTTGTTTAACTCAATACAAACATACTGTGTAAAATATATATATAGCCTACATGATGCCGAACAGAACAGGACGTTTCAGAATAAACAAGTTCTTAATATCAAATGAATATCCACTGATATTATCCTCATGCCAGAGTCCAGAATCTCATAAACGTTTTATTTAAATTGTTCTGGTTTATGTTCTCCTAGGAAGTTATATGGCTCAGCAACACTATCAATACTGAATCCATTAAGAGTTTTTAATCTAAACTTATTATAGGTTTTTTAATTGCTTTTTTTTTTTAACTTGTTACTCACCGTGAAAATAGCCATGGAGTTAAAACACCAATCGACCAACTTAAAGTTATCGTAAAATCAAAAATCTTGATATATTGTAGTCTACTATTGAATCCGTGCACATCATTATTGTGTTATATTCATGTTCCTGTAATCTTGCAGCATCTCTCCTCTTCTCTGATGATGTGGGCGGGGCAACTGTCACTCACATGAGATCAGCCAATAGCAAACCACAACCATCCAATCATCCAATCAATTCCCCACAGACACAATCAAGCCCCGCCCACATTGTTTCGCTCAGATATACGGCACAATGGGGAAGAAAAGACCAACACAACTTCCCTTTCATGACGACTTTAACTGAATACATGACGTTAACTAACCACAGAGCATACTATATTACAGCTGAATATCACTGCCATACTGACACACTCATCTTATTTACTGCCTGTTCATACTGTAAAGCTGCTTTGAAACAATATGTATTGTGAAAAGCGCTATACAAATAAACTTGAATTGAATATGAGAGATTGAACTGGACGAAAAAGGCCACCTAAAGCACGGTGAGGGATCTACGGCAAGCCTAATGTTTGTTGCACACATGACGGCAGTGCTGAGTTTTCTCAGCTGTGTTACAAACTCACATTCGGCGCAGTTTCTTATAAGGAGAGAAGGCTCCAGGAGGGATGGACTTGATGCCGTTCTGTTCCAGTCGTCTGCAAAAAGAGAAATAGAGAAACACGCAAGCGTTATTGCAACGTTTACATTTCATTGCATCTCTAATACACACTCTCCCACTCCATCTCACCCGCAATCATGCAGTCAGTCTTGAGTTTAGTCTTCACTAATACTGTAGTCTCTGCCATCAATATTCTCTCTGGATTCTGTATTTGGTTTATTAGCATTTTATTGGACATCATACAGCGCAAATGACTTTCTAGCCACTTAAATGCCAACAATGCATCATAACATCAGGACGTAACTAATCCATCAACTTCTGCAAACATATCATTCAGATATTGTCTTTCCCAGTGATGTTTGTTGGTAAATGAGACCTTTTAGCTGTACTCGTATTTGACACACTCACTTTAAAGCGGGATTTGGCAGGCACGTAGTAATCTGTAGCATCAGACGAGTTCAGACAATGACTGAGGGAGTGTGTGTGCTCTATATACTGCTGGTCATGAGGGCTAGGTGTGTGTGCATAAGTGCCAGGGAGGATGATGGGAAAATCAGACCGTGACATTCCTCCCTTCTCCTGTACGGAGACACTGAATATTCAACAATAATTTTGATCTGCCTGCATTGACACCATAATATGAGAACTGAACTGGACGATGATATCACGGGTTTCTCCAGAGCGGCTATATATATAAAGGAACTAAATTAATAACTTTTTTACAACAAAAAATTAACCATCCCTGAACTTACTTAAGATGGACTATGACGCTATTTTCTTCAAGAAACAAACTTTGTTGCATTATTTTCGTGTTATCACTGGAAAGCTGCTTTGAAATAATCTGTATTGTAAAAAGTTCTATATAAATAAAGGTGACTTGGTATGGATCCATTGAGAGTAAGAACAATGGGGGAGCCAGAGGGAAAGAGCCCAGTGGTGCCGAAGGGGTGGAGGGAAGAGGTGTAGCAAGAGGACCGGAAGTCCATGGAGTAACCAGGGTGATGACTGACCAAGGTGAAGCCGGAGGGACGAGGGAGCCTGGCGGAGCCTGAGATTATGATGAACTAAGGTGGAGCCAAATGGTTGGAGGTCCGAGGTGGAGTCCAGGGTTTGGAGGCTAGAGGTTACTCCCCCCTCCTGTACGGGGGCTCCCGGCTG
The DNA here is from genome assembly GCF_029890125.1 of Rhinichthys klamathensis goyatoka. NCBI lineage: Eukaryota > Metazoa > Chordata > Actinopteri > Cypriniformes > Leuciscidae > Rhinichthys > Rhinichthys klamathensis. The sequence continues at coordinate 36,010 of NW_026606817.1, read as the reverse complement.
ACAGAACAGCCCAAGGGAGGGAGTGGAGGGAGGGAAGAGCCAGGGAGGAGACGAAGGAGTGCGTGGCATAGTGCGATCCAGAGCAGCGCCAAGATGAAGGCCCACGGGGGGAACTGATGGAGGGAAGGTGGAGTCAGCAGCCTGTCCGACTGAGGTGGAGCTGTCAGAGGAGGAGACCTAGGCGGAGCAGAGGAGCCGACTGTCTGGAGTGACACTGACGGACTGGAGGGCCGAAGACAGCAGACCAGGGTTGAGCCAGTGGGAGTAAGGACAATGGTGGAGCCAGAGGGAAAGAAGAGCCCAGTGGTGCCGAAGGGGTGGAGGGAAGAGGTGTAGCCCGAGGACTGGATATCCATGGCACAACCAGGATGATGACTGACCAAGGTGAAGCCGGAGGGACGAGGGAGCCTGGGGGATGACGGACTAGGTGGAGCTGAGGGCGCATTGAGCCAAGGTGGAGCCGATGGGTTGGAAGGCCAAGGTGGAGCCGATGGGTTGGAAGGCCAAGGTGGAGCCGATGGGTTGGAAGGCCAAGGTGAAGCCAGAGGGACGAGGGAGCCTGGGGGATGACGGACTAGGTGGAGCTGAGGGAGGATTGAGCCAAGGTGCAGCCGATGGGTTGGAAGGCCAAGGTGGAGCCGATGGGTTGGAAGGCCAAGGTGAAGCCAGAGGGACGAGGGAGCCTGGGGGATGACGGACTAGGTGGAGCTGAGGGAGGATTGAGCCAAGGTGGAGTCCGGGGTTGAATGAATGAATGAATGAGGCATTTATATAGCGCTTTCATATGGACTACTGTACACCCAAAGCGCTTAACAATCATCTCACAAGATCTCTTCTCAATCCACCACCAGTGTGCAGCAACAGTGCGCTCACCACACACCAGCTATAGGCTATACAGAGGCTAGAGGTGTAGCTGAGGGATCCACACACCAAGCGGAGCTGACGACTGCGTAGCCCAAGGTGAATCCGAGCAGGGCTGTCTTTGGCAGCGGAGGAGGGAGAGGGAGGCTGAGTGGGATCATTCGTGAAGAAGGAGACCTGGGGCTGGGCTTGACCAGCGATAACTTAAACGACTTGGAACTGGGCAGAACCAATGGCAGCGAAGATGACTTGGGACTGAACGGGACCAACGGTGGAGACAGGGCTCAAATGTAGGAGGGAATCAAGGAGTTCACATAAGGAGGTACAGAGTTCAGAGTTCATGTGCAACTCCCCCAGCACTGGTCAGACTGGGCAGGCTTGGCTCTGGGTCAGTGCTGGGTGGGTCTGGGTCTCGTAGCAACAAGGCGCATGTTTCTGCCTTAACATGCCCATCTTATTTCGCAACACAAATGTAAGCTGTTTATCTGTGAATGTGTGAGATATTAAAGGGAAATAACTAGATGAATAATAAAGTGCAGTAAATGGTAAAAGTGTTTGCACAACAAACCAATGTGTTTATAATTAAGACAATACATTACAATAATATGGTAAAAATACCAGTTTGCAATATCAAGCAACATAACAAACTGTTTTGTACATCTAAGCGAATGACACTGGATCAAATAGCCACACCTGCTCTTATGTTAAACATAAGGTGGATTCTGTCAATTTGCAAGTTGCTTTAAGGAGAGTACATTCACAAACTGATTAAAGTATTTGCTGTGTTTAAATTAAATTGGTAATTTTAGTGTATAAACAGGTAAATACTGCATACAGTAATCCTTCCAAAAATAAATGTCTCATGTGTGTATGATTTCTGTGGCCTGGCTGTAACGATCTGTTCATGGCAGAAACTTCGAGAACATCAGCAGTGCTGATAAAGGTGGGACGCGTTCGTCTGTTCGTCTGGTTTTGGATGTCATTAGTGTCTGTGGCGGCTGGTTTTGTTTTTAAGGGTCTGTTTTAATGGCACACCCTGCGGCTTCGGTCCACAGTTCTGTGAAGAAAGCAGTTGCTTTCAGTCTAAACAGCCTCATTTAAAACAGGAAAGTCATTTGTCAGGGTCATTTGGAGCCTTCAGAGCCAGAGGCAATAACAGCTCGACTTAAACACTAGCAGAATTTCCCTTCTCTTCAAACGCAGGAAATATAGAAACACAATTTACATTCTTTGGATTGCAGTGATTCCAGACAGCACATTCCTGTGGTCTGTTCAGTCTCTGTCCAAATACATCTGTCGTAGGTCATGTGACTAGAATCCAGAGATTGCAACGCTGCACTGCAAAAATCATGTTCTTTCTCAGCGTTTCTGTCTCATTTTCCAGTGTATTGTGAAGTGTTACCAGTATGAATATCTAAACATTCTAAAATTGGCCCATTGGCAGATATTTGTTCCAGTTTTAAGCATGAACTCACTTCATTTTGATACATTTTTCAGAAAACAAGATTATAATCTTGAGTAATTTTGCCTCTCAAGTAAATGTATCTTGCTTTAAGAATGTGTAAATGTAAGACAAACCTACATTTATACTTGTGCATTTGGCAGACGCTTTTATCCAAAGCGAGTGTGTTTTCACAGTTTATGGATTCCCTGGGAATTGAACCCTTAACCTTGGCGTCTGTTTGCGCTTCAGGAACTTACATCTCCGCCATGCTGTCGGGCAGGTTACCCGGGATCGCCGTCAGTCCTTTCCCTCTGCAGTCCACGATGTTATTACTGCAGGTGCAGACGGCCGGACACGAGCCCGTGGCCAAACTACACGACTGGCCCACCGCGCTCTCAGACTGACCTGAGGACAGGCCAAACCAACGACAACAGGTTGTGAGTAATGGAAACGAACTGTGCAGATAGCAGTCAGGAACAGCACTATACAATTAGGTCCCAGTATTCGAACAATGAAAGAACTAACAAACAACTTCTAAAGCATTTATTTATCTTAGTTTGTTCAATTCAACATTCACTAAAACATTATTGAAATACAAAGTTGTATCTGTTGACCTCATTGGTCATATATTACGTGTCCTTAACTACTATGTACTGACATAAAAATAATTCTTAGGTACAATGTACTTATTGTTCATGTTGCAAAACATGGTATTTCAAGGTGACAGTTACACATTACATGTACTTACTGTAGTAGTAGTAATTATTTATACATAATTATAAGCAATTAACCCTAAACCAAACCCTAACCTTAACACCCTATAGAACGTACATGTAGTTAATTACTATTCCTCAGTACTAATTTGTGAAATTACACTGTAACAATGTCATAAAATAAAAGAGTTACACTTTATTTTAAGGTGTCTTTGTTACACTGTAATTGTACATTTAAGTACTGAGTAATATTAAGTATCTAAATGTTCTTACTATAGGGTTAGGATTAGGGTTTGGTTCAGGGTTAGTTGCATGTAATTATGCATGATTTATAGTTATTACTATAGTAACTACATGTAACATATGTAACAGTGACACTGTAAAATAAAGTGTTACCAGATAAAGAGTGAGCGTATGCTGCTGATACGGGCACGGTTAGGACAGGTTTGGTGGGATGAGTCGTGTTAAGGGTGGGTTAAGAGGTCAACAGGGTATTTATAGATGTTAAGTACAGAAATGAATTACAGCTGTAATGACAGGCAGGTATTTTTTAAATGTAAGTACAACATAAAAACAATGTATGTACACAATAAGTGCATTGTATCCAAAGATTCATTTAAATGTTAGTACATACTGTAGTATTTAAAGACACCTAATATAAGTGGGACTGCGTTAGTTATTGGACCTCAGCTAACATGAACTGTTGTATTTTTATTGACAAATATCAATACATACTGTAAAAAATGCATTTAATGATAACTAATGCATTAACCAATTCTAAATAATTGGACCTTAAGGCCCCGATATACTTCAGAGTGAAACTGAAGAGCGAACTGATGCGAATCAGGCCAAACCGAAGTTCGTTTCTGGAGTTGAAGCTGCTTGTTAAAGCTGATTAGCCTGGTTAAAACCAGACCATTCTCAGTTGTAACTGAGTTATGGTCTGGCAAAGCGTCATAGACAAATCATTTCCAGAGGGGCGTCACCAACGGACGTGGCGGATAGACCTAAACCCAATCAGAGCGATGAAGGAGATGACGTATGCAGAGCGGCGGAGACACATCTCCGAGTGTTGTTTTTTGCTCGGTTTTTAACAAAAAGGAAACGTTCAAATGGCTTAAAACAGACGCGATAGCTGATTGGAACGAGTGATGTTCGACGGCGGCATCCATCTTTGTAATGTAGGCCACAAAATCTGCTTCAAAATCCCAGCGCTATCGTCATCGTGTAAAGCCCGCCCCAACGCTTCTGATCGGTGCCTCAATTTCGGCGGATTGGAAATGAGTTTGAATGAGCTCTTTGCCAGACTAACTTTCAGAGCAAATCTAAATTTGCCGGAAGTTGTCTGGGTTTTCCCAGGCTAAAAGCTGATCTTTCTAGAAAAGTTCACTCCGGCTGGTTAAACACCTTCAGACTCCCATTGGTCAGTGTGGTGATGATGTAATAGGTGGGTGTGGCTCTGAAGCTCCGCCTTCTTCGAGCTGTAAATCTCCATTTCTTCTGTTCAGACGCGAGTAAAAACACGAACACACTGGAGCCGCTTTATAGCAGAAACTGAAGCTGTGATTCTAACTGAAAGAGACTCTGACACTGTTTGTCATGTTTAATACTGTAAAGCTGCTGCTTTAAATCTATCTATTGTATAAAGTGCTGTATGAATAAACGTGACGCGACTGTAGATCTGAATCTCTTTATTCTGTTATTGAGAGGAAAGAGCAGCTCGTATTTACACATCAAACGTCGCTCTCAGCTGCGTGTGCGATGTCGGGATGTTTGCTATATCACAGTTCATGTTTATTTCTTTTTACTCCTACATGAAGAATGAAAAAACTTTGCCGTGAGTATATCAGGGCCTTTATTGTCCAGTGTTACCAACTCGGCTCTAGTAAGTTATTTTGGTAATATATTCATTCAGATCAGTGGAATACAATAGGGAATGGAAGGCAGATCGGTCACTGATTGGTCTTACCTGAACAGCTGAACTCGTGTTTCTGGATCTCGGCTACGTTAATCCCTCGTAGCGGAGCGGGAGAACTGCACTGGGTGAACAGGCCGATGGTCGGACGCTCACGCAACCACTGCGACAACCAGGCAAGATTGCAGTCACAGTTCAGGTTGTTGGAATGTAAACGGCTGAAGGAGGAAACATGCAGAAGTCATTACAGCTTTATCTGGAGGGAGCCGGCAGCGAGTCCTCCTGACGGCTTGAACACATCTGTATCCAGCCAGAGACGGCTCCATTTACAAGCCTGAGAACTGGATTATTTTGAGCTGATATTAATATTATATTTTGGAGTTTGAATTAAAAACAAACTTGAATGCATAATAAAAGCTTTAGATTATATAAAGCCTTTTGTGAATCTATTTAAATTATTCATTATATAGATTCACTTGCATTAATATAGTCAAGATATGGTGTTTTATCTGTCTTGTAAATGTGTTTAAAGAGGATCTAATATATCCAAAGTCTTGATGTAGTTTCAGGCTCTCCTAGAACAGGTTTTCCTGCTTGAATGTTGATTATTCTCCTCATATTCTCCATTGTTGCGGCTCCTCTCTTCTCAGTCTGTCAGTAACGCTCTGTTTACTTCCTGTCTCTATGAAGCCCCTCCTTCTGAAAGCACACTGTGCTCTGATTGGTCGGCTGGAGCAGTGTGTTGTGATTGGTCGAGCGCTTCGAGTGTGTTTGGGAAATGTCCCGCCCATTTCCATAACCGCCAGTTTAACACACTACTGACTAACTCAACCAGGCCCCGCCCCTTTATTCTGCGTATGAATTATTATAATGATTAATATTGTGACGTGTTCGTTCCCGGGAGAAACTCAAGACTGCAATGGAGGCGTTTCAGGAGTTCAGAAACACTGACACTGATAAGAACTGGAGCTTTTTCATGCTCAAACAGCAACATTACACACTAAAGAAAGTATTAAAAAAACAGCAGAATTTGTCTCATATTTGTTGAAGTGTACATTATTGATCATTAATTCCCTGTTTATTACTGTGAAGCTGCTTTAGAATATAAAGGTGATTGACTTGATTTGGCCAATACACACTATCTTTAACTCCATTATCTGATTAGTAGGGTCTTTTTCTGCTAGGTAAAGCAGGAACGTCGGCTGCGAGATGACGGGACACAAGCTTCAGAATGAACTACAAAAACTATCCTGTTTTACTGCTGCAAACTGTTCAAATTAATAAACAGGGAACGTACAAACTGACTGCAGTCACGTGGATCTGGCTTTTACTCTCTGAAACCTCTAAAACTTAAATCATGTTCTTGACATTCATTAATGGAAACCTGTAATGTCAGTTTCAAACCATAAATCTGTAACCGTATAAAATAAATAAATAAATAAACCAGAACATCATGAGAAAGAAACTCCATGTGGTAAACCGGTTGAGAAATTCCACAGAAATACCAGAATATACATTTCATAAAAACAGTGTGTGGGGTGTTTATTTCTGGGGGAATTTGCTGTATGTCTGTGTGAATTACGGACTGTGGCTTCTGGCAGAGCCGTGCGGCCTGAGCCGTCCCACCAAAACTGCATGGAATGACACTTGTGTGTGTGTGTGTGTGTGTGTGTGTGTGTGTTCGTGCGTGCATGTGTGTGTGTGCGTGTGTGGGTGTGTGTGTGCATGCATGGTTTGTGTTTGCTGTGCATGTGTGTGTTACTCACAAGGTCCTGAGCTTGGGCATGTGGTTGAAGCTCGACACTGGAATGCCGCTGATGTTGTTGTTGTTCAGCGTTCTGCAAAATATCAAGACAATTAAACCCTCTGGTGCTCCTCATTTAGGCTCTCAATCACTCATACTCCGGTCAAAAGTGGCCAAACACATTAAATGTAACCTTTTATTTTCTTTCTTTTCAGTAAAAATCAATTAAATAAAAAAATTAGAAAATGCAAGTTTTTTTGCATTTGAATGTGCAAAAATTTTTTTCGACGAATATCCGAAATTTGAATTTTTGTGAGTGACGACCATGGTGGAACCGGAGGGAAGGAGGAGCCCGGAGGAGTCCGAGAAGTGGACGGTCGAGGCGCAGAAGCTGACTCTGAAGAACGAGGTGGAGCCAGAGAGACAGAGGACCCAGGTGGAGCCGGAGGGATGAGGGAGCCGGCGAAGCCTTAGGGATGGCAGTCCATAGTGGAGCCGGAGGAGCGTTGAGTCCAGGGCTCGGAGGCTTGAGGTGGACCTAGAGAGACAGACGACCAAGGTGGAGCCGGAGGGATGAGGGAGCCCGGCGAAGCCTTAGCGATGGCAGTCCATAGTGGAGCCGGAGGAGCTTTGAGTCCGGGGCTTGGAGGCTTGAGGTGGAGCCAGAGAGACAGAGGACCAAGGTGGAGCCGGAGGAGCTTTGAGTCCGGGGCTTGGAGGCTTGAGGTGGAGCCAGAGAGACAGAGGACCAAGGTGGAGCCAGAGGGATGAGGGAGCCTGGCGAAGCCTTAGCAATGGCAGTCCATAGTGGAGCCGGAGGAGCTTTGAGTCCGGGGCTTGCAGGCTTGAGGTGGAGCCAGAGAGACAGAGAACCAAGGTGGAGCCGGAAGAGCGTTGAGTCTGGGGCTTGGAGGCTTGAGGTGGAGCCAGAGAGACAGAGGACCAAGGTGGACCCAGAGGGATGAGGGAGCCGGCGAAGCCTTAGCGATGGCAGTCCATAGTGGAGCCGGAGGAGCTTTGAGTTCAGGGCTCGGAGGCTTGAGGTGGAGCCAGAGAGACAGAGGACCAAGGTGGACCCAGATGGATGAGGGAGCCCGGCGAAGCCTTAGCGATGGCAGTCCATAGTGGAGCCGGAGGAGCTTTGAGTCCGGGGCTTGGAGGCTTGAGGTGGAGCCAGAGAGACAGAGGACCAAGGTGGACCCAGATGGATGAGGGAGCCCGGCGAAGCCTTAGCGATGGCAGTCCATAGTGGAGCCGGAGGAGCTTTGAGTCCGGGGCTTGGAGGCTTGAGGTGGAGCCAGAGAGACAGAGGACCAAGGGAGAGACAGAGGACCAAGGGGGCGCCGGAGGGATGAGGGAGCCGGCGAAGCCTTAGGGATGGCAGTCCATGGTGGAGCCGGAGGAGCTTTGAGTCCGGGGCTCGGAGGCTTGAGGTGGAGCTGAGGGATTCACAAACCACGGCGAAGCTGATGACTGGAAAATCCATGCAGCAAAGCGGAACCACTGGAGGAGCCGAGGGACTGAAGGGAGACAGCGAAGACGAGGCCGAAGAACTTCGACAGTGGAGGAGGGAGAGGGAGGATAGGCGGGACCATCTGGAATGAATGAGACTTGGAGCTGGGCAACGAAGACTTTTGAGCTGAGCTTAAACAGCAATGACTTGGACGACTTAGAATTGGACGGGAGCACAGAAAACACTTGTTCATACTATAACAGATCTTCTGTAACCAGGACGACTCAAACTCCTCCAACATGTCCTCGATGACCTCAACAGACTCCAGTAAATCAGCCTCCGGCTCGGGCTCAGAGTCAGCAGTTCTGGCGTTCCCGCGGTGGGCATGACTGACCTCTGGCTGACTGCTGGCTGGGCTCAGGGGCTGGAGCGGGGCTGGCGAGGTCTTCCTCAACGGGGCAGAAGGTGAACGGTGAGATATTGCATGCCTCTGTGGTAGAATATACACAGCGAGCGGTCGGGGTAGTGAATAAGACATGCCAGGGTGAGGAAGTTCCTCGTGTGGTCCTCGAGGGAGCAACCCCCAGCTCCAGCCGTAAACAATACCTTCTTATGTCTCTCATTCTGTAAGGAGTTGGCTGTGTTGACAATTCAAAAATGATGCGTGATGCAGGATGAACGAATAATGGTAATACTTTTGCTGAACATGAAGAGAACACTACACATGCACAACGTAACGTTAACACAAGACAGAACTGAGGAAGACTGAAGGCTTAAATACACGAGGAAGGAAATCAAAGGAACAGGGAACCGGTGTGACACTAATCAGGGACTATGACAACAAGTGAATGTCACTGATTTAACCTTTTTAACATCATGAATTCATCAGTCTATGATCCTAAAAGAAATCATGAACATTTGCCCATAGAGTTGTGAGTAAAATGCTGATGTTTTACATGCTGTCAGGACATAATGTATGTTTTACTGTGTATGCAAACGTACAAGCATACGTCACATTTTCATTTGCCACACAACATCACACAGATTAATCCTGGATGGTAAAGACTCGGTCTTGTTTCTGCCATAGATTCTGTTCAGTTTCTATCCGGTCTTTAGGTAATGAGATGCAGTCGGCATGTTTAACTGTGTATGTTTTTATACTCACAGAACTTCAACTCCACGTAACGCACGGAAAGCGCCGTCCTCGATGCAGCTGATGTGATTCTTGTCTAACTGACTGTTAAAACAGAAGGAAATGCTGTTTAGGACATGCTGGAGTCTGATCTGCTGTTCTGTGTCGTGTCGTGAGTCTCACAGGTTCTTGATGTCCGTCGCTCCTCTGAACGCCTTTCGGGGAATCGCCTGGATGAAGTTCTCACTCAAGTCTCTGTGAAAAGACAAAGATATAGGATTAACTAGATGAGAAGAGTTTGAAGACAAACTTTGATGTTGGCTTATTTGAAAGTTTGAAATAAAGTTGTAACACTTTTGCTAACATGAAGAAGAAGCTTAAACAGTAGATCCGTATGTTGCCGTTGTCAAGCGAACATAACTACCTTACATAATGGCATTTCATAAATGACACGCAGCATTCAGTGCACTTGAGTTAACCGCTTCTAAATTTACATCTCAAAATGTTCATGAGAGACTTATAATTAATGCATCAATGGAATATGGAGATTGCCCAGAAACCATTATCCACGCACGCTCTGTTCTGACATCAGGTGTTCAAATGAATGATTTATATAAGGCTATCTTTACTCATTGTTCGTTGAACATTTTGCCAGTTAGTGACGATCGATGTAAGAACTCCCCAAATGCACTGCAAGCCTGAGCAGACTATTGGCCAATACAGCGGCTTTTGGGAAATGCAGCTTTTTATATATATATATGCCCAGTATGCAAAAAAACATAGCACCTACTGTACACTAAACCCTAAACACACCGATAGTGTTAACAAAAGCATTTGCTCAAGCAACCATGCCATTTTACTTTGCTTCTTTGAGTCTCTGAGCTCTTGTATGGGGATCGTATCATAAGTGCAGTGCTGTACCAGCCGACAAGTTTCTACATCAGAAAAGCCACTCAAATGAAGCTGATCATGAGATGCAAATGTCATAAAGTATTATCTTACAAATCATCCACTATTGTAAAAGTCTTTTGAGCTCATATAGTATTGAGCTCTATATGTAATCTGCCCCGTGATCATAATGAATGCCCTTCCCATTCTATGCATACGCACTGTATCTAATTTGCATATTAATGTGTGTTTGGGGCAACATGTAATAAAAAAAAGACGTGTAATAATGGGAGTAATAATTAAGAATATTTTCATAATATTTTATAAGAATATCCATAATTAAAACTGTGACTGTGAAAAATGTTGTCAGAGAAATTCACTAAAATATAATTCTAAAAATGCTAAAATCTGTTCTGGGTCTCAGGAGGATATTTCTGTGAATCCAGCATTTAAACGCAGATGTCACTTCTGAAACAATGTAGCATGGTCGTCGGTCTTCATAGCAGCATGAAAAACAATACTAACATTCAATGGATTTAAACGACTTACTAGTAGACCACTACAGTCACTAAAACACTGTTGCTTTGTCAGTTCATCGCGATCTCACAAAGTTGCGTTATAATAAGCGAAGCTGCCAACAACACACAGTGAATCTCTTTCTACATCATGTCTACACTGTGTTTGTTAACGAGAGGTTTCGCGAGCTGTATAACTCTGAATAAAACCTCTGACTGACTTAAACACCTCTGATTGGCCATTGGGTTCATGAGATCGACAACTATCTCTGATTGGCTATATTGCTGCAAAAACACGTTGTAAATAGATGCATTTGACGTTCTCCAGAGCGCGAACACAAATAT